>NW_012145412.1:1752347-1753352 GCF_000956105.1 Propithecus coquereli
CAAAAAGGGCGTAATTTTAGAAAGTTTAAAAAAGGAAATCTTTATGAAGAAATCTGGGTTAAGAGATACTAACGGGACATGATAAAACACCCCTAGGCTAGCAAAAGGCAAAAGCAGTGAGTGGTTACGAAAATCCCTTGACAGCTGTAGCTGGAGGAAAGACCAGGTGCCTGTTAGGAGCTTTGACCTTCACGAAGTAATATAGCTACTGCCAAACAGCGGCCCAGCAGCACAGGGAGAATAAATACCTGGCTCTCTCTTCTCCCAACCTCTGATCTTCCATCAGTGCCTCTATCAGCCAGACTCAACCAGAATCTAGGGCACAATTAGTGTCCATATAAAACCATACATAATAATCTGCAATCTGAGGCACAGAATAGGATAGAGAACAGTGTGGAGTGGATTTAAAAGGACAAACAAAAAATATTCATCACAATTCCCAATACTTAACACTATGCCTGGAACTTAATAGATGTTTGTTGAATAGGTGGATGGTTGGATGGCTGGATTGATGAATGAATCAAAAGAAAATTGAAATTTATTTGTGTGTTCATTTTTAGTAAGCATTTAGTCTTTTTTTCTTTTTTGGCAGTTTACTCTCTGGACTCCCATTATTGGAGAATTTGTAGTTGTATGAGTTTTAGTGTATGGCAGGGCTCTTTCTTCAATTATGAAAGCTTTAAGGCTAGATTTTGCTAGAAATTGTCTAATATAAGCTCAGACAATGTGATGCTTTGGACTGAGACTTTAAATCAGGAAGGAAAATTTTAGCACTGATTCTAGTATTGGCAGCAACGTCCAAGGTGTGTATGTACAGGCATCTATACCAGTCTCAGCTCTCAGAGGGCAACAGTGGCACTGGTTATCCATTGGTTTCTGTTCATTTTCTAGGCTTGGTTCTTTCAGTCTTCTGTTGATTTTGCTGCTTCTTTATATTCTTCTAATAAATTTTTTTCTGCTTAAGTTAGTTAGCATTTGTTTCTATTGTTTGCATAGGGGGAAAAA
>NW_012145412.1:1753402-1755066 GCF_000956105.1 Propithecus coquereli
TCAAAAAAACTATAAGGAAAAAGCCTACTCTGGCTCCTAAAGAATGGACTTGATACAAGTGTATAGACACTTTCCAACTTTCATTTCCTAGATTCTTGAAAATTGTTAGGCTGAATGAAAGGGATAATAAATAGAGGGGACATATTTTCTTGGATTGTTAACATAGAAATGGCATTTTTATTCATAAATAATCACTGCTACAATAGAATAACTAGCATTCATATTAATAACCAAATGTCTATGCTTATAGATAGAAAATTAATTTTGAAAAAAACATTTCAAGATAAGTAGTATAGAATCTGAGAACAGGAGAGCTTGCTGTGTAGCAATTCCCACTTCAGGGCCTGTGTGCCTAGCTTTGGCTAATTTCATGGTGAATTAGTAAATAGTAAATGCTGCAGAATGAAGAAAAGACAGTTCCCTGGCCCACTGGCACTGTCGAATAGAACATGCCTAACAATTCTTGGGCTTATAGGGATTAGTTTATATGTTCTACTGAAAGGTACTTGGGATAGGATAGTTTTGATGAGGGGCAAAAGATAGGGTTCTAGTCACAATATTCTACTTACTAGACATGTGAGTATCAAAGGCTAATATCCCTAATGCCTCAGTTTCTTCATCTCTAAATTAATGCTAATAATATCTAACCTCTCTATCTAGGTTGTAGGGATAAAGTAAAATAGCATGTGTTAAATCACTCTTTAAAGTTTTAAGAAGACACACCAGTGTAACTCACCATTTTTGATATGATGTTCACCACCGTAATTATTAACTTGAATTCTTGAAAGGATAAAATTGTATTAGTTCACCAAAGGAGGCCAGTGGGTTGTTGTTTGCATATGCAACCTTGCAGAACCCAGTGATAGACATTTAGGCTCCAAAAATCAATTGTCTAAGTATAGGAGAGAGAAGACATGCTGAAGCAATAGTTCACTTAAAAAACGTTATAGGGCACTGAGTTGATCTCAAATGTAATATGAATCCACAGTATGATATGGCTACAAATCTCTGGCATGATTAGGAAGAAAAAAGTTTGCACGATAAAATAAGTTGCAATGTTATTCTTCTCTGCATTGATACAACCACACCCAGAACACACAGTTAATTATAAGCACAACATTTTAAATGATTACAGGGAAATCAGAGTGATTCCAGGGTGATGATATTTGTGAGGAGGACTAGAAATCATATCAGCTGTGGAAAATTTGAGTGAACGCAGAGAAGCTAAAAGATTGAGTAAATTTATTCTGTGTTCCTCTGAGGACAAAGCTAGAACCAATGGTAGAATTTATAAAACACCATACTATAGCTCAGAATAGAAAAACATTTATAAAATATAGAGTTGCTTGAAGGCAAGACATGATGACTCTTTGGATAGAGAATTTACTGGCCTTGGGGGCAGTTCAAGAAAGGCTGTATGACTTCCTTCATCACAATTACATAGGGTAGGAATTTTCAATTGTGTTGGAAGTTTTTTTTGAAGTACCTCCAGGTCTTCTGACAATTTAATGTACAGAAGGCTATTATACTCAAGATTGCTATAAAATAGTTAGCATAGCAAAGCATTATTTTCTGAAACCCATGGAATCCTGCTTTCATGAGATGCTTCATTAAAAAATATAGTCTACCTATAAAATACTTTTGGGAAACTCCATCTGCTGTAG
>NW_012145412.1:1756686-1765270 GCF_000956105.1 Propithecus coquereli
CTATTGTTTGCATAGGGGGAAAAAAAAGAAACCTTGTATGTTTGTGCAAAAAACAAGATCAAAATTTATTTTTCTCTTTAAAACTCCCAGAAAGGTTGCTGCTACTGCCTTTTTGAGGGTAAAACTTTCTACATAATTCTGCACTAGTCAAAAATATAAAAGTCACAGCTTTGCTAAACTGTAAGCAAAGCTAAAACTGAAAATTCAGCCTTACTAAATCAAACTAATGTTCTCAGCCCACTTATACAAAAATTATTATTTACTTCAATGGTTGGGATCTGGTAAGCATAATTGTGTCTAACTTGAGTGAGGAGATCAGGCCGACTTTTCAAGAGATGGTAGACATGAAAGCCCACTCAGGAAACATATTGTTTACAATCCTGAAAGTCAGGAAGACTGCCTGGTAGCAAACAAAAGTTTTTAGTACCTTACTCTTATAACTTTCATTTGCAAAGACCCTTAAACCTTGAACTTGTTATTCTAAATACTGGCTTAATCTCTTGAGACTTCAGGAAGATCCATTAGTGGCATGAAATTTGAGGGATTCTCCAACAGGTTATAAAAAAGAATGGCAAAATTGTTCTGCCAACTAAGTGGTTGAGATAAATTGACTTACCTAATGGGATTACCTTCACATTAGATAAATCATTCTCATATCTTGCTCAAGTATAGCAAACTCTCCTTTGTGTCTTCTTCCAGAAATAATTTAATTTACCTTAGCGTGGCTCCTCTACTCACTAGCTCTGTGACCTTAGGGAGTTACTCAATCTCTTTCCATCTCATTTTTTTTCACTCTGAAATATTGAGATAATTATAATAGCTATCTCACACATTGGAAAGAAGGGTTGGAATGATTTAATTCATACTGTATATTTAAAATAGTGCCTGAACATATAAAGAGTGCTTGGTAAATGTTAGCTAAAGAGGTACATGAATATGATCAACAAACAACAATAATAAAAAAAGTTCAGGGAAACAATGCAGAAAAGCAAGAGTGAAGGTAAAGAAGAGTCATGGATAATAACAAATTGTTAATGCATGGTCACCTTTATACTTTTCTTGAGTTAATCACCTATTATATTGGTTACACGATTCACAATGTTCTTTAAATGTAAACAAACATGCAAAAATAAATTAACACAGAACAAATACTCAGGAGGAGCATAACTATTCTTTGACTAAAGATAAGACAGACATTTCTTTTGGAAGGCTTAAATAGGACACTGTATGATGTAATGAATGATGCCCTTGACAATATCCTTACAATGAGTGATGAGTTCCAGAGGGCTGTTTATTTTTTAACAACACTCAAACTGGGTCAGTGGCATTAAGGTGAAGTTTGCTTCACTAAAAGGATGGCCTCCTGCTGTGCCAAGTTGAAGAGGTTCTGGATATGGAACAGAAAGAAGACCTGGGAGTGGGGAGATTGATTTACCTTCTCAGAGGAGAGAGAAGCTACTCAATGACTGGTGGAAGGGCTATCAAACGGGAAGTTGAAACTGAATTTACCAATTGGGGGATGAATGAATTGGCCACCATAACAGAAAATTTAGGGGTTATAGGGACACATTAAATGTGGCTAGTAGAGGAAGGAATGGACAGTGACCAAATCTAAAGAAAGAGAAGATTCAATTCTGAACTCTTGGCTTGTGTAAGAAAAGAACAAAATACAAATACTGCATTGCCATGTTTGATTCTGGTTCCCACCTCCCTGCTTTCTACTTCAGGCTATAGGGCTTTTGGATGCTTAGAGTTCAATCTGCAGCATGTTGGATGTCTGACAATTTTTTGGGTCTGTGGAAACTGTCAAAATAAATTACCCTCATAATGCAAGAGGGAAGCCAAGCTCCAAATTCCTCTTGATGCAGTAAATGTGCACACTCAGCTAGTAGAACAGCATTGTGCTTCAGCAACCCATTGGATTAAGGAGATATATTGGTCAAGGGTGAATTTCCAAGGATATGCCGGTGGAATCTCTATATAGTTCTTTAGTTTTTGCAAGTAAATCAGTTTCTTGTTCCTGGGGCAATGCTTTTATGATGTGCACATCAACATTTAATAAAGGAATGAACCATCTGAGTGGTAGTAATTTTTAGAATTATTGCCTGAACTGTTTCTTCCTTATCTTAGGTCAGTCACCTTTAACATTTAAATGCTGACCTTTAGCATGTGAAAGTTTAGCTGTTATTCGTATCTTTCACTATTTACATAGGTTTTATGGTTCATGGATTATTTAAATGGTCATTTTCATTTTAAATTCTAGCACTCTGTTCATAAAAGCAAAGTTATATGATAATGTAAATTTTACTTTAATTCCTAGTTAATAATGAGGTTTCTTTTCACTTTTGAAATATTTCTATTGAACCATTTTACTCATTTTTTCTATGATAATATTGTGGGGGGAGGGGAAAAAGATTTGGTTTACACTTCTCACTGATTTAAAAATATCACAACAATATATCCTACAATGTGAGAATGTTTTAGACTTTTTATCCTACCAAATTATTCATTAGAAAATACAATATAATCACATTAAAGGAACAATTAATGATGATATGATTCTTAATCCTACCACTCAAATAAAACAATGCCCTTTTCACATGCCACTTTTTACTTGTATGCATAAGTTTGCATAGTTGCTATCATTATGTGCAGAATAGTATTTGTATTCTTCTATTTTCACTCAACATTATATCATAAACTTTCCATGATTTACCTAGCCATTGTCTTTGCTATTTTAAAGCTTGCCTAGCATTTTTTTATGTTGATGATTCATATTCTGTTGTGTTGTTTGACATTCGTATCAGTAAACCACTCCAAAACTTGGTGGTTAAAAACAAAACCATTTATTTAATTCTCAGTACTGTGGTCAGCAATTTAAACTGAGCTCAGCTGGGCAGTTCTGTTCTCTGCTGGGTTCCTTCAGGTGTCAGCAGTCAACCAGAGGTCAGGTAGATGGCTTTGCTTTGGGGAGTTGGTTTGGTTTCAGATAGAGCAATGGGGGTTCCTGAGCCACAGATTTTTCATTCTCCAGCAGGCTAACCTAAACTTGTTCACATAGTCGCTGTCAGTGTTTCAAATGGGAGAGCTAAGATCTAGGATTAGAAACAGGACAATCTCATTTCATGGCATTCTCCTGGCCAAAACAAATCCTGATGCCAGCCCAGATTCAAGACTTGAGGAAGTACATTCCATTTCCTGATGTGGAAGTTAGATTTGGAGTCACATTGCAAAGAGCATATCTACAGGGAGGGCTAGAAGCTTATGGACACTTTGCAATATTAAATATTTCTATTGCAATTAACATTGCATTGAATTTTAGTGTACTTATTACTTTGTTTGTTTCTACTAAACAATGTCAATAACTTCATCAAAAATTTCAGGATAAATTCCTGGGAGTAAAATTAGTAAATAAGAGGAAAAATTATTATTAGGATAACATCAGATTAATACAGGGGTTTAAGAGTTATTTTCCTCAGTTTTAGCAATGTTTTCATTTTCTCTAGCATCTCTGCCTTTCCACTGCCTTCCCACTCTAGTCTTTCTTCAAAACGAATGTAGTGTACAAGAATGTTTTTGGAACTTAGTAAATGTTCAAAACTATTAGTTGTTATTGATATTATTATTATATTTTGCTATTTTCACCAGCCTTTCTGCAGCTATGCTACCTTGTGTTGCTTTTTTTCTGCTCTAGGATCAGCCAATCATCACAGTTCATTTATTTAAAATAGATTAATGTATTGTTATGTAAATCAATATAGAAAGAGATGTTAGCCATTTACTATGTAATTACATGTGATGGGCTTTGTTAAATGCTATATATCTTAATTCTCCTGGAATCTTATGAGGTAGGCATTTTATTATCTCAATTTTATAGCTGAAAACCTGAGCCTTTGTAGCTTACCCAAAATCATACAGATACGTGCAGTAAAGCTGGGATTTGAATCATGTTTATTTGTATGCAAAGCCTATGGTCTTAAACACTCTATGCTGGTCTTTCCTCTTAATGATACACATTCATATACATATCCATTTATATTTAATTCAGTGACTAGGCACATAGTAGGTGCTAAATAAATGGTAGCTTAAAAACACAAGGAAGTAACACAGGTTAACTAATACTGTCAAATCTTTGCTAGGCAAGTCTTGGATCCTCATGGTGAAAAGTGGAAGACTAGAAGAGTCAGAGAGGAGTTAGACTCACATTTGGAATGGGATGATCATAATGAGAAACAGACACCAAACTTCTGGCTCACAAACAAAAACCTTGCCTGGGATGCAGGCAAATAGCATCAGTACTATCGTCTGGAAAAAGAATCAGGGCTCCAGTCGTGAGAATGTGATTAAGGAATACAGCTCTGGTCACAGGGTTGGGGGAAAGACTGACGAGGACAATACTAGGACACAGTTTGGTGTGGCACATCCTTTAGGGGAGAACTTAGAGATGGGAGCCAAGGCAGGTCTCAGCTGTTGGGCCTAAGACACACATTGTTGTGTAAATCTTGGTATAATAGTCAGAACCCAGTGTGGGATGGATGACTAAAGGGAGAGTCTCAATCAAACTTGGTGCTGATTCCAATGGGCCACAGGCCTGGGGAAGAGGCTTAGGCTGCTTGGCAGAGAGGAAGAATACGACCAAGTGTCCCAGCATACTGGACAAGGTTTTTTTTCCCCTCTTCTTCACCCTCTTGTTAGGGGGTAATCGTTTCACATTTAAACCTCCAAAAAATTTTAAAACATGCAGAAAATCTTCTTTGTGAATTGCTGAGTGACTTTCAGAAATGGTCTCTGCCTGTGGTATAGTTTAGACAAAACCATTATCTCCCCAAACTGTGCAGTAATGACAGAACACATGCCGCTTAATGTAAACTCACAGCCCGGTGCTGGGCAGACGTGATTAAGCTGTCATCTTTCCCAACAGCAGCAGCAGGAGAAAAATAAAGAAGTAAAATCATCTCATTCATATTTATTAGGGGGCTTTGCAGTGGGGCTGGTGCCCTCATGCAATTGACATTTTTGCTCATGTCCATGGCTCATGAGCTGAGGATTAATTTGTATTAATCCATTCATAACCTACAAAAATACTGACTTTTATAAAGTGATATCACCATCATATCCTTTTCTTCCCTGTGCCTCACCAAATACACACATTCATTAATTCTGAAATTTTTAGCATGATTTGATATACTTCTAAAATTAAAAAATATAATGATATAACTGAACCCGTAGGCAAATAAAAATAGAGCCTTCAGAAAATTTACTTGTTTAATTTTTAATTTTTTTGTGTCGTGTACTTTAACCCAACATGCAGTAACTCATGCATACTCAGTCCTACACACATTAACATATTTATGTGTGCACGCATACACACCCATACTCATATCTGGGTTTTTTTAAACTACCTTAGTGAAAATCAGAGCACTCAGTGAGAAAACACAATCTCAGGTACATCATCGAAAAAGTGATTTTCTAATATACACACATGATGACGATGTGTGAAAGTCAAGAAGGAGAGTACATGAGTGAAACTATAAAATGACAATGTCATTCCAAAGAGAAACGTAAGAGTATTTGTTTGAAAAAATTCAAAGAAACAAGGAAAGAACTTGCTCTATGCCCAGTGCCCTCCTTCAAAGTGACTACTGCAATTTCCCCGATTTAATTATGGAATACAGCTTGATTGACAGAGAAAGAGATTAACGATCTGTAACCTCCCTACAAATAACCCCAGGCTACTCTGCCTACCTGATAGACAGCATACATGGCAGGGAAGAACTCATTCTCCTAGTTCCTTGCGCTCTGAGCTTTCCTATCTTAGGCTGTCATGGAGATGCCAATTTCTGCCAAAGTGCCTGCTCTCCAGGAGGTATGGAGATTAGAAACTGGCCTGAAAGGCTCAACTTGTTTTTGTCATTAAGCAATCAGTGTCAGGATGTGAGGAACTTACCTCATCAGATGCAGAGGTGACATCTTGATACATTAGCTTGCCAAAGAGTTGGCAGGACCATGACGGCTCCTGGCTGTTAGCGTCCTGGATTCATTTACTTCCCAGATAGTTACTGCAGCAAATTAACCTTGTCTTATGAACTTCTGCTACATTTTCAAGGGTCATTGGATATAGAAAGAGATAATAAGCAAAGTATTTCTAATACTTTTAACATCCTCTCTCACTCATCATCTCTTAACTCGCTTATTGCCAAATCTCTTCTACTAGAGCTTTCTATGGGAAATCTTGTATCTGATCCCTGATGGGATAACATTGAATGTGAGAGTAATTCTGGGATCTATAATGGGCAGATTTCTTTCTATAAAGCTGTCATGATGAATAGACTCCTTGAGGGTATTGATGAGCTATGTTTATACCAACACCAGATATGTAAAATACAAACAGGGAAAGGCTGTTTTTACTTGTGCTTGTAAATTGGTGTTGTTTCTATACCACATGTGCTCTGCAGTCAGTCACTGCAAATTCCTTAGTTCCAAACACAGTGGAGCAACATTTCTGTAATTCCATGTTACAAAGTGTAAAGGAGAAGAAATAGAGACCCTGGCCTTTCATCACTTTGCCCACATTTTAACTATTGAGACATATGCATGCATTTCCATCATCTTGTTTCCACTTCTTTACTAAACATAGAAAAAGCAATTGGAATTTGATAGGTTAGAATAAAACCTGGAGGAGATTTAACAATTGATTTTTATCTACAGTAAGTGGAAGTGCAGAGTGGTGATTACAAATTCAAAGATACATTGACAGAAAACAACATTAATGAGTCCTTCCCTGAACCAGGCACACTGCTGCCAGCATCCACCTTTTATATTTCAGTGGGCTCTCACAACAACCTTATGATACCATTAATGGTTAGTTTCGTTACGTACAGCTGCAAGGAGACAGAATCAAGGTATGCAAGGGTTCTGGAAAATTTCCCTTCTCGAATTGTGACATCAACTCTTACGAGCCTCACAACTTTGGACAAGTCACTTAAATTCTCAACCCTTCAATTTCTTCATTTATACAACGTGAAAAGTTCTATAAATAGAACGATAGATAGAACTGTATTGCAGGGAGGTTGCAGATCATTAATCTCTTTCTCTGTCAATCAAGCTGTATTCCATAGTTCAAATAATGATGCCCTTTTCATATATAGTGACTTACATGAGTTAAAAATAAATCTATTAATATAATGCTCCTCAAAGTGATCCCCAGCCCATCAGCATCTGCATATCTGAGAAATTCTTAGAAATGCACATTCTTGGATCCTAACCCAGACCTACTGAATCAGAAATGCTGGGGGTGAATCTCATGAATATGTGTTTTGACAAGATCTCCAGGTTATTTGGATGTTTGCTAACATCTTAGAACAACTAGAGTAGAACACAGAAAGTACTAAAAAAATGCCTCTTAAAAAAACCTCCTAGGTTTTTTTTTTTTGGTATACTCTTATATATCTAGTATTGAACCCATCCCAATATTTGGATTAATATCAAGGTACTGAAGAGTCAAGAAGAAATGAAATATTGACTTTCAATGCTATGAAAAGATATTTTTGAAATGGGTTAATAAAACTTACAAAAAGTAATAATCAAAAATTTCAAACACAGCATTATGCAGATAGAAAGCCATAGGTAGTTAACACATGTGGAATATCTGTGATGATAATAAAAAGCACTAGCATTTAGCTTAACATCTAGGAGTACAGTTCAGGAGTCAAATTCCATTTCCAATTTTTATCATCTCAGTGATATTGGATAAGTTATTTATCTTCCTTTGTCTTAGTTTACTCATTTTTAAAATGGGAACAGTAAGAATACAAAAGTTTGTAAGAATTAAGTGATACTATTCATGCAAAGTGCAAATGGCTGGTGTTGTGTTAAATAAATATTAGCTATTATTATCATTGAGCATGTACTTTGTGCTCTGTGGTAAGTCATTTAATCATCCCAATAACCACACATAGTAAGTGATATTATTACTGTCTTCATTTTATTGATGGGGAATCTGAGGATCAGAGAGATTAAGGAATAAGCCAAAGTCACTCAGCTATTACATAGAGCCAGGATTCAAGCAGGAAGGTCTAATTCCAGATCTACTCACTCAAATAAAGATGCAAAGAGTAGTTACTGGTATTTCTGACTCCCCATGGAGCAATAAAGAAAATAGTGGGTTGAGCAGAAACCTCAGAAAGATAAACTATGAGGTATTGGCCGGGGCCTTCCCCATAAAGATGACAGTGTTGCCTTGTCTTTGATATATCTTGTTGTGGCAGAGGAAGAATTAAAGATCATCATCTCAGGAACTGATCTTGAAGAAATAAGCAATGCTGGAGGTGGAAAAAAGGGACACTTCAAAGTTGGGGAAATATTACCTTCTTTACCTTTGGTATTCTTAAAAAGCCGAATGAAAGGGGCTACTTGGAGCTGGGCCTCAGAGAAAAGCTTTGGTAGGAAGAAATAAATGTTGTGGGAAGGGTTGGAAGATCAGTTGGATTCCTTTCGCAAATCTCTATTTTTGGTTTCAGTTCTGTAATCTGTAAAATGTAATTGTTAAACTATATGACTAATAAGGTCTCTTCTAGTTCTATTA
>NW_012145412.1:1766231-1767182 GCF_000956105.1 Propithecus coquereli
AGTGGAAATAATCAGAATCTTTTGGAATGGGGACTATTTGCCAAGGGTTGATAATTCAGACAAAAGGTGAAGCTTTCTGAATTAGCAAAATATTAATGGTTTTATGAAGATGCCATTTTATTACCTTCAACTGCATATAATATATAGATTAATGGAAATAATATATTTGACAAGTAGATATCCTAATGGACTTGCTATCTGGGTCTTTTTAAAGTAGTATGAGTCTGGCTAAATTTCCAACAAAATACAGACTTTTGGGGGAAGGATGACCAAAAAGAGGTATTTCTCTACATTTATATAAGATATCAGCCCTTAAGACAGAATTTGGATCATAATCAAGTAGGGAAGCCTAATTTGTAGGCTTAAAAAGTATTGCTAACCTTACCTCAACCCCAAATTACGGTAAGACACTAAATGCAAGAATGTGTAAGGATGTTACAATCTGGACATGTCAAGATCAGACAAGTACTACAAATAATACAGGACTAAGTGAAAATGAGATTGTGGACATCTGCATGTATGCTCTGATGTTTACATAGTTTAAAGGCTAAGGGTGGGGTAGGGGGCAGAAGGCTTACAGAATCCAGACATAATATAATGATACAATATTTGTTCTACTTGATAAGAATCGCTTGTAACCAGGCCATTAATGCTTATCAGGAAATGTTTTATTCTCAAGTGTTATGTTGAACATTTGCTCTGAAATTATGTTTGCACTCTTAATTGGCTTAGAGAGCACTTTTTATTTTCTCATCCCCTAAAGGTAAACTTAAGTTTCTTGGTGACATAATCAGATCTTCTCATTTAAATGTCCTTCACATTAATGGATTGGATATATTTTGTTAATTTATTATCTTTCTTATGTTTGTTTTAGAAGTACAAAATAAATATTCCTCAAAGACCATAACTGACAAATATTTCACTTACTGTGAAAATTTTTATTTCGAGATA
>NW_012145412.1:1768648-1776673 GCF_000956105.1 Propithecus coquereli
TACATTCCCCTTCCTTGTTATAGTCCTTTGTATTATTGTTCGAAATTGGAAAAACCACTTCTGCAGAAGTCTCTTTGCATTCGGAAGGTGATTCTCTGTAAATTTCCAACACAATCACTCCGATTATACACAGAAGTTGTAGTTGCTTCTCAATCTAGTACTACTTCAATTACCTGGATAAGTCTTTTTCATCTGTCCTTCATTATCCCAAGTAAAATTGTAGAGTTTCTGTGCCTTCACTGTACCCCGTTCTTACCACCTTCCTCGGATTTACCACACCTATTGCATAGATGTTCATTCAGCAAATATTTGTTAAAAACCTACTATGTTTGCTAAGCACTGAAGAGAGACACAAAGATAAATGAGACACATTGCTTTGCTCTTGAAGTACTTAGAGTCTAGTGAGCAAACAAGAAGATAAACAGATAAATGGACACAGTAAGTTGAATATGTGGGTAGCAATGTCTGTATAAGATGTAACGGGAGCTGCTAGGAGGACATGCCTTTGCTGTGCAGTAAAATTTTCCTGGATGATGTGATGTTTGAACTGAGTTCAGAATAATCCATAGAAGTTATTCAAGGGAAGAATTATGGGACAATGGGGATCAGATAATCAGGGTATTTAATCCAGTTATTTATTAATACATTTTTACATACCATCAAATCCACGAATTTTTTTTTCTCTTTGTAGGGACAAGGTCTCACTCTTTTATATGAGATAGAGTACAGGATTGTCATCATAGCGCACTGCAACCTCACCATCCTGGGCTCAAGCAATACTCGGGAGGTGGGACTACAGACACACACCAGCGAGCCCAGTTAATTTTTTGTAAAGACAGGGTCTCGCTCCTGCTCATACTGAAATCCACTAATTTTAAGTATATGGTTCAATGATTTTTAGTAAATTTACAGTTATACAACCATCACCAAAATTTAATTTTTTAACATTTTCATCACCACAAAAGGGAAAACCTTGTACCCATTTGTAGTAACATCCCATCCCCCACCCTAGGCAACCAATAGTCTATTTTCTGTCTTTATAGATTCACCTCTTCAGGACATTTCACATAAATAGAATTATGTAATATGAGATCCTTTCTCACTTAGCATAATGTTTTTTAGATACATCCATATTGTAACATGAATCAATGCCTTGTTCCTGCCAAATACTATTCCATTTTATGCATACATTATATTTTTATATGTTCATTAGTTGATAGATATTTTGAATTGCTTTCACTTTTTAGCTGTTATAAATAATGTTACCATGAACATTTATATACAAGTTTTTGTGTGAACATATGTTTTCATTTCTCTTAAGTAAACACCTAGGAATAGAATTACTGGGTCATATGGTCACTCTATTTAGTATTTTAAGAAATTTCTGAACTCTTTGCCAAAGTGACTGTATGATTTTATATTTCTACCTGTAATACATGAAGGTTTCAATTTATCCATGTTCTTGACAACACTTCTTACTACCTCTCTTTTTGATTATAGCCATCTTAGTGGGTATGAAATTGTACCTCATTATAGTTTTAATTTGCACTCCTTGATAATTCAGTGATATTAAGAATAATTTTTATCTGCTTATTGACCATTTTTGTATCTTCTTTGGTGAAATACTTAAATACACTGCTCATTTTTTTAATTGGTAATTTGACTTCTTATTGAGTTGTAAGAGTTCTTTACATGTTTTGGATACAAGTCTCCTATTGAATATAAATGTACATATATTTTCTCTTATTCAGTGGCCTATCTTTTCACTTTCTTAACAGTATCTTTTGAGGAGCAAAAATTATTAATTTTGAAGACATCCGATTTATCAAATTTTTCTTATATTGCTTGTGCTCATGGTGTTGTACCTAAGAAATCTTTGCCTAACCCAAAGAAATATATATTTGCTTCTATGTTTTCTTCTAAGAGGTTTATTTCTATGATAAATTATGACTTAATGTTTATATACAGGTTGAAATAAGGGTCTAAATTCATCTTTGGAATATGGATATCCAATTGTACTGGCACCATTTGTGGTAATTACATTGCCTTGGCACCTTTCTCAAAAATTAACCAACCATAAATGTTAAAGTTTATTTCTGGACTCTCAATTCTTTCCCATTGATCTATGTATAACCTTATGCAAGTATCTTACTATCTTGATTATTGTAGCTTTATAATATGTTTCGAAACTGAGAAGCCTAAGTCCTACAACTTTGCTGTTCATTTTTAAGATGACATCGCCTATTCTTTTCTGCTGTTTTAAGGAGCATTGCTTTATTCTTAGACAATGAAAAGGCATTATTTATGTGCTTATCATCTTTACCAGATGGTAAGCCTCTTTAAGGAGAAAAGTTATTTTTATTCATTCCTATATGTATAGCAGTTGGTGCATTGTACACTCTCAAAAGATGTTTGTTGAAGATGTAATATTCTCATTTTGAAGGATGGCATTATGACTAACCAGTGTAATATAAACCCATATATGCTGATGATACTGGGTAGGCTGTATTAGAAAGATGGGATTAAGAAGATGGGAAACCCCGCTGTCAGTCCCTGATCCATGATGAATCAGTGTTTGATCTTGGAAAAGCAATGAACTACTCTGAGCCACAGTACAGTTTCCATGTCTATGAAAATCAGGTTAATGCTAATTGTTTTCTAAGATAACTTCTGAATCTAAGACATCTTTACCAATAAAAGGAAAAAAAAAATATTTTACTAATCAATTACAATGCAATAGGCAGTGTAGTAAACAAACAGATAAAAGAAATATAAGGGACAGGCCATGTTGTCAAGGAACTTGTAATCCAGGTCAGGTGATGGGGTATACATATCTAAAATAATGCTTTATTTTCAACTTTCATAAACATCACTATGTTATGATAGTACAGCTTTTTTTTCTTTTATGCCTTACCTTTGAGATAAATGGTTTCCTTTTGTATTATACATTCAGGTATTGGATAGAATTTTGCAGAATCCTGGTTATACTTGGCACATCATCAGCACATTCATTTTAATACATAAAGTTTTCTTATTACTCCAGCTTTATACATCAAACATAAGGATGTAGGTACATTAGTATTCTTTGTTCCTATGCTTTAACTTACATGGCAGAACAATTACCTCACATGCCATATTTGGGATTTTGGAAATGAGCACAGAGTTGTTTAAATCCAGTGAGCACACTTCCTCTGCCCTTTGGTCAGAAATGTGTGCAATCTAAAAATGTGAGAGGAAGAGAGAAATGAGATGAATAACCCAAATATAGTAGCTTATTTCAGAGATCATTTACTATTACAGCAACCAAAGCAACCACTTCTCAAAAATCTGAAGTAGGCAGCTCTGCTCTCATGGTTTACATTATTTCTCTCTGAGTATAAACGTGATATTTTAGCCAGAAGGTCCTATGGTTTTCATAGAGAGAATATATTGCCGTAAGAATTCATGGATGACATCAATAATTTGTTACTTTGTAATGAATTTTGAAAAATAAACCTCAGTGGGAGCTACTTGATTTTTCTTCTTTCAAAAAATTATTTTTCTGTGGAAATTCAGCCACCAGGCAGGAATACTGGACAATGTAATTGACTAGAAACATAGGTTATGATGATGAATCAATTTGCATTACCCATGAAAAGTAAAATGTAATCAGTGGAATAAACATTTTATATTCAAACTTCTTTAGATTCAACTTTAATGATAGTTATGTAAGCTCCTTCTTTCTATAAGGAAGAGAATGTAGGGCAATACCAAAATTACTTTTTCAATGAAGAGAAATTTGATATGTTTAATTCAATTTGTAGATTCTGCCCTAAGGGTTTTATGCCAATACAAGGTATTTTATTAAATTTCCTTTCCTAGGTTACTAGGGTATACACAAAGATTTAAAATGAGTTTTATTTTAGACTCACAGAAGTTTATTTGCTGTAAGTTCTTAGCACTGAAATGTTTAGTCCTAGAATGTTTAGTCCTGGAGTTTTAGGAATAGATTTCAATATCTGGTACAAGTTAATAATTTTCCAGAAAGCAAGCCACCTGAGTTATGCTGACTATTGTTTTGTAGGTTAATGACTCTTTTATCCATAGTAAGAGCCATCAGAGAAATCCAGGCTACAATAACTTTAAACTTGAAGGAAACTGAAGGGATATGAGATATCTGAACAATGAAAGAACTGAGAAACCGTCAGGGATGTTATATACAGAGTGACCACAGTGATTTTCTAGAACCCCTAAGGACAAAATGTATAACGTAAAATTCCCTCATGCCTGTCCTCTCAGAGTGGAGACTTGGGGTTTGAGGGGAGGGAGGAAAGCAGAGGAACAGCCCCTCCTCCCCATGTGAGGGTGCATACTTACCCTGAACCAAGGCTCACTCTATTCAACTTATTCTTTACCTCTAAAATCTCTGCTTTCACAAATGTTGGGAAAACCAAGACAACTTTATTGCTGATCACAGGGAGACAGAATATTTAAAGAAGTGGAAATATAGGAACACAGACACAGGAAAGCATGAGTGATTGATTTAGATTAGACAGGTGCAAGGCAGTATCAGGATGTTAAACTGGCAGGGAATGGGATTGGAAGTGGACTCAGACTTCAGATGGCCACTGATGTGATCAGGGATGTGAGGCGTGGTCATAGATGGTGCATACAGTGTCTTGGTGTGATTTAGGCAAGACCCACCTTTTGGAAAACCATTAAAGTAAGACTCTTTGTTGTCATCTGCTAGAAAAGTGTCATCATAAATATATAAATTCCTGACGTCTAAGAAATAAATCGTATCCCTTTAGGGCTGCAGTTCCCGCCCCACCTCCAGCCCCCATTAGGAACTGGGATGCACAGCAGGAGATGAGCAGCAGACAAGTGAGGACTGAAGGTTAGTCTGTGTTTACAGCCATTCCCCATCACTCCTATCACTGCATAAGCTCCACCTCCCATCAAGTCAAGGGCAGCATTAGATTCTCATAGGAGCATGAACCCTACTGTAAACTGCACATGAGAAGGATCTAGTTGCATGCCTGATGAGAATCTAATGCCTAATGTTCTGGAGCTGAGGTGATGATGCTATCACTGGGGATTGGCTGCAAATATAGGTTGTCATTAGCAGAGAGGTTTGACTTCACAATAAATGTAATGAGCTTGAATCATCCTGAAACCATCCTTCCTCAACCCCCGTCCATGGAAATATCGTCTTCCATAAAACCGGTCCCTGGTGCCAAAAAGGTTGGGGACTGCTGCCTTAGGGGACTGATAAAATTGGTCCTGGTAATCTCTTCCAATAGAGTAGATAAATTATTTTGAGAGATTCATTTAAAATATTTTAATAGGTGATGTTGTAGGTTCTGTGACATTTGCTCCACAGGCTACTATTATTTTCAGAGGCCTTCAGGGTGTTACTCACACTTCTCATCTTGGGAACTCCCTCAAACCTCACATAATAGAACACTGTTCATACCATGTTGCTGTTCGAATGTCTACCCTTAGTCCATAGGTGCATAACGATGCCATGGTAACATTTTTCTCTAATCCATCCTTGGGAATCTTTAGTTTGTATATGGGGCTCACTGAATTGGCATTTAGGCATCCAGAGGACAAGCTCTGTGGGAGGAATGGATGCTATTTAATATAGAATCATATATCATAATTTAACAACTTGTTTCCTAAAAATCCCCAACCAAGTTCTCCTTCCAGTGTACCAAGTTATATTTTCTCCAGTGGTTTTCAAGCTTTAATATTTTTTGAGATGTTGAGTGACGTGAAGTTCACCTTATTTGCATATCAAGAAATAGAAGTAGCCCCAACTGTGTTCCTGGAACATGCATAAGCATCATGATCCCTCCAAACTTTCTGTGCCTTCAGGAGTCCTTCAAGAAGTTGTGTCTAGTAACCTGGCCACATGAGAACCTGTGCCAATCACTTAGGAGAAAAACAATATGCCTCAGTGGGTAGGAACTTGGGACTTGTCATTGGTCCTAAGCTGTTTACTTTTTTGTATCTGTCCCCTTTTCATTCCTTTGAGGACCACATAAGGCGTTAGAATAAAAATATCTGGGAAATTGTAATGATGCTCCCATCAAATGTATTCTTTTTGCTGCAGCTAAGGTGATCTTTATACATACTAACTCCTGTAGATCTTTAAATGTCTCCTCTTTACTCTTTGGGTAGAGTTAAAAATCCCCGACAATCACTTACAAAGCCTTACCTGCTCTGGATGCTACAACCTCTCTCTAACACCCCTTTTCCACTCCCACACCTTCCATCGCCTTCACATTATATATTCCAGTGAAGTTAACTAAGCAGACATTTTTTCCTGGCCACTCTTATTTCTCTTCTGCTTCCCTTCCTTCCTCCTTGTCTCCTTTTTTTATCTTTAGAAAATATTTATTATAAATGCAATGAAGCACTGACTCAATTGCCACTGATGAAACAAATGACCTCAGGAAAAAGCATATAGTCTCAACAATTACCCTGAGAATGCTCCTCATTTTTCGTCCCATCCGTTGCTGCTGATTAAAGTCTGACTGATGACTGTTCTCCTGGTTTCTCTGATGGGATTGATGGCTCTGAAGTGATCTTTGTATCTGCTTCTGGATTACTTCATGCTTATTTGTTGCTTGTGTGCTTTTTTTCTTTCCTTTGAACAGAAAGGATAATATCAAGCTTTAATGGTGTTTGAATCACATTATCATCCTTGACCTGAGTGGCCTGGGGTAATAAGGTAAAAAATTGCAAAATGGGAAAGAATATTAATTATCTCATTGTTAAAACAATCATTCTGTGCTTTGCATATTTATTCAAGCTAGTGTGCCCCTAGGTATATCATAAGGTCAATTAGAGTTAGAGTCAATTTGCGTGACCACTGGATTATTAATTCCATGAGGTCAATACTATATCTAATTTATCTTTTTTGCCTTAATATTTAGTGAAGGATACTGCACTTAGTCCCTCATTGCATGCCGACTATGCTTATAGTGAGGGACACTATAGCATATAAACACTTAACACATGTGTGTTTGGGTTTTAGGGGTAAAAATTAATTGTTATCCTCTCTTCAATCTGAGGTCTGAATCAATTTAAAAATCAGGCACAAGACTTAGACTGGTAGAAATCAAAATATCAGCTTTATCACTAATAAACCTGATTTGTAGAATATGTCTTGACCTACAGCCCAAATCTGGTTTCCTAGTGTAAACATCGACATTCTTGAATTAAAGAGCTTATTAATAATTATTTTGTTACACGTATGACTACATCTTTCTCCTTAACCTCCTGTCCGGATGCCCCCCTCTACCTCAGGTGTAGGGACAAGCTCTGCCTCTACAGGAGAGAAAATCTTAAAGGAGCTATTCAGAAAAAGACAGGTCCAAATAGACAAAACCAAAGGGGGACTATGTTTCTATGAAATTATTTTTCCAGTATAGAATACAGGAAGTAGGCATTAAGTAACCCCCCACCCCTATTTTTTTGTTGTTGTTGTTGTTGTTAAAAATTGAGATGAAAGGAAATCTGAAATTTCTTACTGGACTTAGACGAGAATATCAAAGGAAAATAAAGATTGTATTCTAAAGCTAGGAAGCCCTACCCTTGTGTTCCACCCTTTTAGACACAAAAAAATAGATGTCATTTTTAACAAGGTGTCATTGTTTTTCACCTAGTTTGAGAAAATTATTCAATAAATATTTATGAACATCTACCATGTGCTAGTCACCATTCTAGGCAAGAGAGATGGAACCTTGAACAAGAAAGATAAATGCCTTGATTTTGTATAGAACTAACATTTTAATCTGGAAAACAGAAAATAAAACAAAAAGAAAAAGTATTCAATGTAAACTAAATATTGATAAGGGCAATGAATAAAACGAAGAAACGTAAAATAGAATAAGAAGTTAAGAAATGATAGGAAGGAAGAGAATAAGGAGGTCTGTTACTTTGTGTTTAATTTTTTTTTTTCTGTTTTGAAGATAGTAGAACACCACTAACAGTTTGGTGCATAAGAGTAACATAATCAAATATATGTTTTAAAAG
>NW_012145412.1:1777558-1778792 GCF_000956105.1 Propithecus coquereli
AGGAAAATAAATCATTTTTTCAAAAAGATACCCACACCACAATGTTTATTACAATACGATTTATAATTGCAAAGATGTGGAATCAACTAAGTGCTCATCAATTCATGTAGATTAAGAAAATGTGATGTGTGTATGTGTATGTATGTGTATATATGAGTTCATTGTATGTATATTGTATACACACACACACACACACACACACACACACACACACACACCATGGAGTACTACTTAGCCATAAAAAGGAATGAAATAATGTCTTCTGCAGCAATGTGGATGGGACTGGAGACCATTATCCTAAGTAAAGTGTCTCAGGAATGGAAAAACAAACACCACATGTATTTTGTAATAAATGGGAGTAAAGAATGGGCACACATGGGCACAAAGATGTAAAGTTCATTGGAATCCAAGAAGGGGGAGGATGGGAGCAGTGGTGAATGGTAAAAACTTACCTATCGGGTTCAATGAGCACTATTCTGGTGATGGGCACACTGAAAGCCCCGATTTAAGCATTGTATAATACAAGGTATCCATGTAACAAAAACATTCATACGCCTTTAATATTTCGGAAAAAAAAGATTCTAGATATGAACGAGAAAAAAAATTACCCAAATCCAGTGTTTTCAAGAGAGAATAAAGAGAAATAATCTAAAATCAGCAATAAAAAGCAAGTAGTTTACACATTCCACTTCCAAGTATTTAGAGTGGAAAGGGAGACAAAGAATAAGAAAAAAAAATCAGACCCAAAGATACTAAGAATTCTAGACAATTCTTGAATTTGTGTGCTCCTGCCATAAATGTGATGGAGTTTTGATTGGATCATAAGTTGCTGCTGCTGCTGCAAGTTGAATTCATTCTCTAAATAGGGTTATGAAGTATAGTATTACCTTTTGGAGTTATATTCAGACAAATTGATGAGGGAAAAATTAGTGTAAGTATTAGATCTGCCTTTGGCTATCTGTGTATGTTTGGATACCTCTCTTCATTCTCTTTGCTGTGAAAGATGGATGGAAAATGATTGAAGAACAAAGGAGTTGGGAATTTGATTGAGATAAAGTAGTTTTGCAGAGTTGATCACATACTCCAAAGGTGCTTAGATAAATAAATTACAATCACTATGGACAGATTACCCCATGAATGTGTATATCCTTTACAGAAACATAACACCACTACTAATAACTATTAATTCAGACAAACTAAATTCTACCAACTGACAAGATACTTCCCATATATT
>NW_012145412.1:1782238-1783872 GCF_000956105.1 Propithecus coquereli
TTTCTGTTTGGAAGATCTGTCCAGTTCATTCAGTGGAGTGTTGAAATCTCCTGTTATTATGGTGTTATTGTTTATCATGTTGTTTAGATCAGACAAGATTTGCTTTATGTAACAGGCTGCTCATTTATTGGGTGCATAGATATTAAGGATTGTAAACTCTTCTTGTTGGATCTTCCCTTTCACCAATATATAGTGGCAATCTTTGTCCTTTTTTACTTTTGCTATTTTAAAGCTTATGTTATCTCAAAATAGTATAGCTACCCCTGCTTTCTTTTGACTTCCATTCGCCTGGATGATAGCTTTCCATCCCTTCACCTTTAGTCTGAAGGCATCTTTGTGGATTACATGCATTTCCTGTAGACAGCAGATACTAGGCTTGTGGATTTTTATCCACTCTGCCACCCTGTATCTTTTCAGAGGACAGTTCAGGCCATTCACATTTATTGAGAGGATTTAGATTTGTGGTAGATTTCCATTCATATTGTTGGGTGAAATCCTGTTATTTTGTTTTGCTCCTTGAGCCATCATGAAGTCCACGTTCTAGGCTTTAACTCTTGAATGATTTTACTTTGTAGAGTGTCTATTATGCTGTTCAATGTGTAATGCAGGACTGAGTACTTCCTTTAGGGCTGGTCTGGTCTTTGCAAAATCCATCAGTGATTGCTTGTCTGGGAAGGATTTTATTACTCCCTCATAGATGAAGCTTAATTTTGCTGGATAAAGAATTCTGGGTTGGGCATTATTCTGTTTTAGTAGATTAAGGATAGGGACCTGGTCCCTTCTGACTTGTAGGGTTTCAGATGAGAAATCAACAGTTAGTCTGATTGGCTTTCCTTTATAGGTTATTTATTGCTTTCATCTCGCTGCTTGAAGAATTGCTTCTTTTGTGTTTACTTTGGTCAGTCTAATAACTATGTGATGTGGTGATTGCCTTTTCACATTGAGTCTCCCAGGAGTTCTGTGTGCTTCTTGTATCTGGATATCAAGATTTCTGGTCAGGCCTGGCATATTTTCCTCCAGTATTCCATGAAATAGGTTTTCCAGCCCTTGAGTATCTTCTTCTTCTCTCTCTGGAAGACCGATGATCCTAAGGTTAATAACAGATCTTTTATCACAAACTTACACTGAACCATACAGAAATGGTAATATTCAAACATTTCCAATCTATAAAAATAGGAAATATTTTATGATTCAAACTGATAATACATTTTCATTGTAGAAAACATATATCTGAAATTATTAAAGATGGTGATGATATTTAAATCCCACCATGCAGAGACTTCTACTTATATCTGTATATTTCTTCCCAATGTTTATTCTATGTATTTAATGCATTTCTGATAATACCTTATAGGCAATGCTGTATTCCACTCATTTTTTAACCCTTGGGTTCAAATTCTGGCTATTTTCCAGTTGTAGGAACTTGTGTACAATACTAAGCTCATCTGTAAAGTAAAACTAATATTAGAATCTAATTCATAGGACGTCTATGGTATTTAAAGAAGATAATACATGTAAAGTGTTTAGCACACACCTGGCACATGGTTAGTGTCCAAAAAAGTGTTACTGTTAATAATAAAATGAAGAAGATATTTGTCATTACAAACTCTTAAAATCATATTTAATAGATACAT
>NW_012145412.1:1784027-1787036 GCF_000956105.1 Propithecus coquereli
GATTCCTGAGTTCAAATTCTGCCTACCCCTTACTTGCTGGGTGTCATTAGGAAAATCATTTAACCCTGTGACCCACAAGTAACTTGCTGACCACTTGATGTTTAGTAGTTAGCCCTTAATAAAGATGATTCTTATTTTTAATGCCAGAGGGGAATTCTTAAGAGACATCATCTTCCATTTAATACAATGGTCCCCAACCGTTTTGGCATCAGGGACACTGGTTTTATGGAAGACAATTTTTCCATGGATAGGGTGAAGGGGTACGTGGTGGGTGAGTGTGAGGGGAGCAGAGCTCAGGCAGTGATGAGTGGCCCAGTCCCAGGCAGCACCCCAGGGTTGGGGACCACAGATTTAGTGCCTATTTTTTTCAGTGAAACATATCATTAGGACTAAAGTGCTTCTAATAATAGTATTAGTTCCCTGATCTAGGGGGTAGACCAGTGTGCCATCTGAGCTTTCACCAACACAAGAGGATCTTCAGCAACAGCTATAGATCATGTGCTATACTTTGTTGTGCTGCAATCTTAGTGGTTAACTTGTGTATTACTGAGTGGCAGATACCCGGGGCAGATTAGCTGTAGTGGTCAGTGGTAGAAAAGTTCAGTTGAGTCAATTTGTCCTGTTCTCTCATAGATGTGATATTTCTTAATTACTGTTTGACAAATACCAAGCATATCAACCTTTTTGAAACTCAAATATGTTTGTGTGTTTATCTAATTTCTAAAAAAGTAGTGCATTCCCAGTATAAGGAAATTAGAAAACAGAGATAGCCAAAAAAAAGCAACAAAATAGAACACACAATTCTTTCTTTAGCTCAGAAATGAACACTGTGAGATGTGAACACCTTGGTATATAATTCTTACATATGATGCCAATTTCTCTATTTCTCTCTCTCCTCCTTTCTCATGTCATGCATCTTTTTATATCTCGCCTTATATAATTCATAGTATGTATACTTTTCTGACACTAGCTTTTCACTTAATGATATATTGTCAACATTTCCAAAGTGAATTAGCCTTCTCGTACAGTATTATTTTCAATAGCTAAATATTATTCCTTTAAATAAAATATCAAAATATTTCCTATTGTTAGATATTTAGCCTATGAAAATTTTTTCTTTGGAATATCAGTACACCATTATTATTATTAAATTTTGTTTTCAATAATTTTATTAATTGAAAATGTTTGTTTCTTTTAGCACAGTATTTCAATTTCCAGTGATCACTTTTAAGTATGTAATGTTTATTGCATGATTATGATGATTCATATTTCTAAAAATTCAAAATCAATATTTTTTCTTTCAATATCCCTGATAACCTTGACAACATATCTGTTGTCATTTTAACATAATTTACAGTGAATTCAGATGGTGGATGGATAAGGCATTGGCAATTTGCAAGAAATAGCTAAAAATCTATGACCCAAATACTGTAAATTACATGTCAGGAGTATAACTGGGGAATATTCAACTCTGTATTAAGAAAAGGAACATTGAATCAACTGACTCTAAGTCAGGATATTTGTAAAAATGCACCAATATTTTTTAAATTATTATAGATTTAGCAATCTGGACTGCACTTATGTTGAATAGAAGATTGCTTGAGCAATGATCCTCTGCAATCTGGCCTTTACGTTACCTGGAATTAATGGTCAGTTCCTGAATTTTCTGGACCAAGGCAAAAGTCATCTGTACTCTTACTTGCCAGTCATTAACTGGAGTAATGATGGATTTTGTGAAAGCATCATTGCTGCCATGACAATAATTGGAACCTTTAAGAGCTATCCTGCTTGCTTTATTTTTCTTGATTGTTTACTTTAGGCTAAGTGGCCTAAAGTGGCCACTGGGAAGAATTACTTATTTTTAGCTCCATAATTATCAAATGCCATGTATTAGAATATAAATATGCAAACCCACATATTTAAGTTCTCGAGGATAGAAAGTGAACACGAACCTGTAAATCTGTATTGACTGGATCTAGGATGTAATTATTCCTGGTCAATGTGGATTCCACACATATTTTCTGAAATAATACTAAGTTCTAATAGAAATGTGGGATTTTATGTTCAGCATATGAATACTTATACAAAAGGTGGTTGCATAGCTACTGCCAAATATGTTTGTGTGTGTTAGATTGTTTTTGTAAATAGCCAGATTGAAGCATAGCTTGGGAATAACATGGCTTCTTTAAATAGTTCCCTATGTTTTGGTTATTTAAAAACCTAAGAGGAAAAGAAGTTGGTTTCTCATCTAGACTCTTACTTCTGCTAGTCAAGCCCTTAAACAAATGTTCATTAGTATTAGAGACAATCTCCATTTTGTGGATAGTCTTTCTCTGGATTTAACATTAGCTGTAGTTGAGTTTTTTCTTATATCTCATTTCCTCACTGATCTATTCAAATTATTACTTATTTAGATTTGAGGGGAAATAGGGAATAAATTAGCAGTGTCCTCTTCAAAATCACTGTTTAAAATGTTTACCTTTTGCTTTCCTCCTCAACTCACCTTGGTGGTAGAGATTGGTTCTTGAACCAGATTTAAATTTAAAGATGACCCCACTACCTCAATATTCTGCAAAGTATTTCTGCTCTTCAAAGAGGCCACCAGGTGACTATTTCTCGGGAAACTGGTTTGGATAACAGTGGTGGTTGATGATTATGAAAAAGACCCAGGTTAATACCAACGAAGTTAATAATGAAAATTATCATTCTTTACTGATGGCAAAATATATGCCAAAGCATCATATTAGGCATCTTACATACAATCTCCTTTAATATTTAATAGGAAAACAAACCCCAAAACCAAAAACAAAACTCTAGTAGATAGACATTATTTCACTGTTTTTGAGATGGAGAAACCAAGGTCTGAATTATTTAATTATTTGCTTTAGACTCAGAACTGAGTCAACTCATTGCTCTGATATTTAGTTGCTTAATGAACAAGTAAATTACTTCTCAATTTCTGATTATTAATGATTCATCAACTTCCTAGGAGTCCAGATTCTGTATTCT
>NW_012145412.1:1789291-1795810 GCF_000956105.1 Propithecus coquereli
AGTACATGGTTCATTTTGACATATGGAAAAGTAAAATTGAAATTTTATTTTATTCCTTTAATGGGGAATCTGGGGTTTGATATACAAAGATCCAGGTACCGCTGCTTTGAAGAAAAAGGGGTCTTTTAGTATGAAAAGCAGAGAAAACTTTTCTTTGAAAAGTGGAGAAAGAAATGAGTGAAGGGATTAAGTTTTGTTTGGTGTGTCTTAAAAATTTCTTATGAAGGAAAGTATCCTTTTCCTTCAAGGTCATTTGAACATAATGAAACAGGAACCATAGCTTTGAACTGATTACAAATTGTCTACAAATTCCTTCTTAAGTGCTTGTCTGCCCACTTCCATGTCTCTTACTAATAGGTAGCAAGGCCAGGGTTACAATCTCTTAAACCCGTGCTTTGCAAACACCGTTAGATTCCAGAAGAAGATGATTCCTGCTCTCTCAGAAATCTTTCTAGATATTCAGAGCTTCAGCCACCTCCAGTTTCTGACGTATAACAGAAATGACAGTGAGCAATGATAGCACTCTGTATTAGGCACACAGGTAAGCACATAATAGGCATCGTTTTATTTGATCCTCCTAACAATACTGTGTGATAAGTCTTATTATTACTATCTTACAAATGGCTTTAGGCACACAGATAAACACTTAATAGGCATTACTTTATTTGATCCTTTTAAAAACGCTGTGTGATGTCATATTATTATTAATACCTTATGAATGGTTTAGTGAGCTTGAGTAACTTTCCCAGAAACATAAAGCAAGTTAAGAGAGAGAGCCAGAATTTGGCTGTAGATCTGTTGAAGCTGAAGTTAAGGCTTTTAAACATTATACAACTTTATAGCTTCCTTTTTCTTACTACAACAGTCATACATACCTCCATTAATTGACAGCTACAATGCAAATTTTCATGTTTAAAGACAACTTAAATCTTTGATAATATTCAGGGATCTTGAAATTTTACTTGTGCTTCCTCCAAAAAAATTAATTTCAGCTCCTTCTGCTTTCTCAAACTTGAAGGTTCTTATTATTTTTTAGGGTTCAGTCTTTGAGATGCACAACCATTTATTAGCTTTTGAATTTAAAAACAAGCACGTATGTGTGTCTGTACATGTTTATGTTTGTAAATAGGTGAATAATACAGTCCAGTTCTCAACGATTCCATTAAGAAATTATTACCTTCAACTACAATTGAGAAATGATGATTTGGCATTGCTCCTTAACTGGTTTCTATGAAACACTTCCCTGAAGCTGACACTTTCCTTAAAATAATACATTCACAATGGCTATTAGAAAATACAAATTGCAACAACATTGCATTCATTTGTGGTTAAGAGCATTATAATGAATTTGTCTCTAATTCTATTTTTCATACATATTCTGGAAAGACACATTACCTTCTTAGTACTATTTCTGACTATACACTCTGCTCAGGTTCCAATTTTTTTAGTGGTTTAATTGTGAGTCTATTGAATTTTTTTAATTAATAATGTTCAGTCTACATTTTCTTTAATACTTTAGCTAGAGACAGCACTAGCTTTAATGAATCTTGGGTTTTCTGGAAGATGACTTCACCTCACTCCACCCCTGTACCCATGAACCCTATTTCAAGCAAATTTTAAGGAATAAAACAGTACGGATTCACGGATTTGTGAAAATGGCTTTTAAAGATTCTCTAAACAAAATGAACACAAGATTGTAAGTAATTATTTCAAGCATCACAAAGCCTGTTACTGGCCAACTCCAGCATAGAATCCTATTCCTTAAAAAGCTTGGTGAAATTCCTACTAAATAAATGGATCTCAACATTTTTTGAATCCTGGGAGCTAGACAGTACTGCTACAGGTTTGTGATTCATATACCACTAAGTGTTACCTATAGACAAACTAAACAGTGTCTTGCATATAAATATGTTGCTGCTTCTTAAAAGACTGCAGAACATGTCATTTTTTAAAAATTCAAAATATCACTAAATCAATACTATATTTTATCTAAACTAAGATACTTTCAGTTCAAGATGCACTTTTACATTTTGTACCTCTAGGAAAGGCAATATGCTGCCAATTATAATTTTGACACCACTGATAGAAAGATGCTTAATAATTTTAAAGATGTCACTACGTGAAAAAATAATGTCAATTTCAAAGTAGATAAAAGATAAAATATAGCAAAACTGTGTCATTTTCTCATACTTTGGATCTTTGACATATTATGATGTCCCATATTTTTTCATCTACCTCAAAAACATTAACCATTGGATTGCTTTGAACTGTATGGGTTGGCAGGGCTTACCTTCCTGTTTGCGATAAACTGATCTCATGGCATTGTGGTGAAAATTGCATGAAAAAACAGATGTAAAACTTTTAGAAGAGCACATGGCACACAGTAAATAATCAACATTAGCTCTTACTGTTTAATATCACCACCCTCTACCACCACTTCAAGTAAGATACACTTGTATGCAAAGGCAGAGTAGCTATATTTTTTGAAAAGCTCCAAGGCAATTCAATTGGACAACAGAGTATGAGAGCCCAGGATGAAGATGATATGTCATTTACTTTTTTCCTGTTCCAAATATTCATCAATGCTCAAGAAAAGTTGAAAATTCATAGTGAATTTGGCAGTCTCATTATTGATCTG
Source organism: Propithecus coquereli (assembly GCF_000956105.1). Lineage (NCBI taxonomy): Eukaryota > Metazoa > Chordata > Mammalia > Primates > Indriidae > Propithecus > Propithecus coquereli. The sequence goes on from NW_012145412.1 coordinate 1,791,930, forward strand.
GATAGATACTTTGATTTACTTCTGCATATACGAAAATACCCAATTCTTGAACTTCACTAGCCTAAAAATTAAAGAAAAAGCGTTATTACGAGTAAAGACTTGTAAGCTAACATCTGAGGATGCAAGTAAAGTGCCTGAGTCAATCTCAACTAATGTTGGGATTTCATCTTTTAACAGTAATTCAGAATATCCTAAGCGTACATACTTAAGCATGCTTGTACATGAAATTCTAACTAACCATTTAGAGAACTAAATTTTTAACACTTAGGATTAAAACAGAAGAATTGTTTGTTTTGATTTTTAAACTAGAAGCAAATTAGAAGGAGACTTGATTTTGGATTGTGTAACATATAGATGAGAGAAGGAGGGGAAGTAATAATATCAATAGCAGAAACAAAACAATAACATTTAAGGATTTATATATTAAGTATCTTTAATATTAATATATAGTATCTTCTTTAATCCTCACAGCAATCCTAAGAGACAGAAACTATTCATTTCTCCATTATACATAGGTTTAAGAGATTAATTTGCCCAAGATCACATAGCTAGTAAAAATTAGAGCCAGCATTTGAAACCAGCTCCTTCCAACTCCAGAAGTTTTCTTCTTAATCAGTACACTGGATGATGTGTGCTTTTCGCTCACATTTTAAAAGTGGTGGTTGATTCTCCCTTTGCTGCTGCCGGCTCTACTCTTTCTTTTCTTGAGAATACATGTTGTTAATGTTCCTTCTTTGGCAACCCACAAAGTGCCAAGAGGCATTAGCTCACATTAACCCCTGGGCATTCCTTTGGAAAATGTTATTTAACAAATATCAATTAATATGTGAGATGTTGCACTGCCTACTTGAGAGGTCTTGACAAAGAAGATGTGAGCACATGCTTCAGGAGTGTAGAGTTTACAATTTTGCAAACATCAAAAGCGTGTGAGAACAAAAAGCCTTGAAAACTTTATTATTCTTTATAGATTTACTGAAAGTACCTATATTATTCTCTAACTTTTTTTTCACTGGCATGCATCACGCTATTTCAAAGTTGGATGTTCCATGTTTCTGTTGCCATCTTGTCACATCAGGCAAATAGAAATCGTATGTATGTTACCTCTGCTTCAATATGGACTGTCCAAATTCTGGTATTCCAAGGGCTACTACAGTGTCCATATTGCCTGTCCTGTACAACACTTTAGTCACCTAACAGCATAATCATTTCTTGTAAAGGAGGCTGTATATGGACCAAAAAGTCTCATTCTGACATCATAGTGGTTCCGGAATAAATAAAAAATGAGATTAGAAATAATGAGTCTTCCTCCCTGTTTATACCATTCAAACTGCCTCAAAGGATGTAACAAGATGACCTGAGGTACAGTGTGTGTGAATGGAAAGCATAATTCTGGGCAGGCTGATGGGACATGGGCAGGCTGAGAATGTCAATGTAATGTTTGTGTTCTATACCGTGTTCTTAATCACATTTCATCTGCAACGAAATTTTTAATTTTTTTAAGAAAGCAACCAGTCACAATAGTCTCAACAAACAAAATAGTCTCCCCCGCCGCACTTGCTAGTGGATGGCTAAGTTTCATTTGACAACTTTCTAGAAAATATTTCTCTTCCTAATCGGCTGAAAAATAAAGTTCATAGTAGAAACAGATAAATAACACTTTGTAGTTTAGCTAGAATTCAAAATTGTCAGATTTTGTCACATCTTCAGGATTTTCTTCATGGATTGCTAAATATCTATCATGTCCAAAATTTACTCAGAAATATGTTTCTTTTCTTTATACCTTGCACAACCCGGTGAAGAAAAATGCCCTAACATCAGTAGGCTGCCAGGGCTTCTCTTTAGTGCTTTGTTCCTCTGCGATGCTCTGAGACATGAGGTGTGGATATTTCATATTCTAACATGAAAACATATAATTTAGCAGCCAAACCACTCATTGGTGAAAAGGGATTTTATCTTTTGTTCAAACATATTATCGCTGTAATAAACATCTAATCTAGCAATTTTTTGAGGCCTCTGGTTCAAGAAGAAGACTTAATGGGAGGAAGGGGTGGAAGAAATCAGCAATAGGTCAAAGGGGAAGGAAAAAAACAGGAAGAAACACTATCAGAATATGGAAACGAAAGAAGAAAGAGAGAAGCCACAACACAAAGGATACACAGGGAAGGAATAAAGAGCAGCATTTAAGAGCACAAATTTTGGAGCAAACAAACCTGCATTGAATTTCTGGCTGTACCACTTGCTTGTTATATGTGAACTTGGACAAATTATTTAATCTTATTTTCCATCACAAAATGGCAGTGATAATCCCTGTTAGTTCCCCAAGTCATTGTGAGAATTAAATGATATTTTATGCAAAATACTTAGCTCAATGCCTGGCACAAAGTCACTGCACAATAAGCAGAAACCCTGAGTAAGAATTCAGCATCTCCAGAAAAAAAAGAGCATGAGAACTGAGTGGGGTGGTAGTTTGCCAGACATTGCTGTCTCTAATAAATGCTGCTAACCTCTGAACCAATCTCTAATTTCATGTTAATGCTTTCACAACCACATATTCCAAAGTCAAACAGGAGAATGGTCTGACCCACCAGTCAACACCTGCATGCACTAGCTCTTTGAGATGAGCCTCTAGCAGAGTTGATTCTACTTTATGTATTTATGTGAGCTCGTGCAGTTGTGTGGCATTTCATTCTTCATGGCCTTCCCGGGAGCTGATTTAAGGTGCACACATCAATCAGAGCCTAATCAGGCTCAAAGCTAGCAGCATCTCAGGGGATAAGACAAGCGACCATTGAGACCAGTTCAATCAAGGTGACCCTTGGGTTCAGAGGCCCCCACCTGAAATAAATCTGGAGAGTGCCTTTTAAATTCAATGAGCACTGATGAAGCAGCCGCCCACAGGGAGACTTTGACTGTACGGTATAAATGCATCTATCCCAGGGCAGCCATAAATAACACTTTGGTTTTTATGCATAATTAACACTGAGTAGTAGCTTGGATGAATTATAATGATACATTTTAAGGCTAATTTTATCTGCCTTGGCTTCAGAATAAAAGAATATAAAATTATTACCCTATATGCTGTGGTATTCATGTGTGTGTGTGCCTATGTGTGTGTGTGTGTGTGTGAGAGAGAGAGAGAGAGAGAGAGAGAGAACTCTTAAATTTTGTTTTTTGGTTTATTCTACAAAAGAATATTAAATTCAACTTTATTTCTAAGAAAGACATTGGGAGTCACAATGGTTCAAATCCTTTGGCTCTCATTATTTTAACTTAAGATCTCCCTGCAATAGGTGGATAAGAAGGTGAACCGAAACCAAGGTTGTTCTTCCTATCCTGTGGGACCTGCTGAAACAGGCAGAGAGAAGCTTAGCAGGCAGGAATGGCTCCTCAAATAAAAATAGTTTTTGAAGCCAGCAAGTAATCTTGATGCTTGGATGGCTGGCGTGAGGTGAAGACTGCTGGGTGGGGATTCTCTGTTGCATTCTTATGGGACCTTTTCATTCCGTGCCTTCTAGTTTATGTAAAATAAAAAAAGCACAATTTTCTCTTATCTTTAGCGGCAATGAAATAATGCAGTTTTAAGTACAATCTGTTTCACATAGGATTCCCCACATGCATTTCCATTCAAAGGTCACTTGCTTCCCTACTTTTTGTGGCACATTTGAATTAATAATATAGTTGATGTTTAACTACAACTTTCCATTAAAAAAACTTTATTGATGGATACAATAAGTCAGATACAATAATGCGTCTTTCCTATGAGTCTCCAAATAAGCACAGGGTCTGACTATTTGACCATGGTTTTCATTGTAGGAGGCAATTGCTACCTTTAGAAATCCTCACAAAATGCAACTGTACCCAAAGTGATGAGAAGGGTTTTC
>NW_012145412.1:1796750-1808965 GCF_000956105.1 Propithecus coquereli
TGGGGGCGAATAGTATGGCAACATAATTTAAAATTAAATATTAAACATGCCTATTCCCTAAAATCTTTGCACCACGTCTCTTTCCAGACTCTGGATTTTTCACTCATGCCTGGGCACCCTCCCTCTTGTCTCTCTGGTAGATACTGTTATTTCTCCAGGAAAAATATGAGAGAGTCTCCTAGCAACTGTAAAACAACTTCTCTCGCTCTCACTGTACAGAACAATCTGACCCTCCTCAGAGGCTATCTTCATTCTCAGTTACAAGAAGACTATATCTGCATAACCAAATGTAGTAGGAGGAAAGGAATTGAGAGAGATCACCTATGGTCAAACATATGGGCCTTTTAGAAAATGGTAAAGATGTTAGGTTTTATTTCTAGCAAGATGGGAATCTATTAGAGGGTTTTGAGAAATGAGCTCTAACATAGATCTTGGAAGTATCATCCTGGATGACAAGTGACGAATTGACTATGGGAGAAAAAAGCAAGGAAACAGGAAACAAATTAGGAGGCTATTGCAATTATGCAGGGAAGATAGAGTGGAGGTTTGTATGAATGTGGTTTTTTGCAGTGAAGGTAGTGAGAAATGGTCAGATTTTAGCAATATAAAAGAGTCAGACCACAATATTTGCTTATGGACTGCATATAGCATCTGGGAACACAAAAGAACCTTTTGCCTTTACCTACTAGAAGCATAGAGTTGCCAAAACCTGGAGTGGGTACTGCTGTGGGAAGGCAAATTGGGACAATGGGTGAATCAAAACTTTGGTTGAAGACAAACTGAGTTGTAGGAATGTATCAGATACTGCAATAGAGAAGTTTAATACAGGAATTCAGAGTTTAGGGGATGGGTTTAGGCTGGAGAGTAAATGTGGCAATCCCAAGAATAAAGATGCTATTCAAAACCATGAGTTTGGACGGGTGGTATTCCTAAAGCCAAGAAAGTGATTCAAGAAGATAAGAATGATTTACTGAATCAGAGGCTACTAAAAGGTTTAGTAAAATGATGACCAAGATTTAGGCATTGCGTTGGCAAGCTAATGTCTTTGACAAGAGCAGAGTTGGTAGATTGTCAGAGCTGAAAATCTGACTGGCATGCACACAGGAGAAAATGTAAGGGGAACCAAGGGCAGACAGTGCATGTAAATGACTCTTTGGAGGACTTTTGCTATAAAGACAAAAAGGAATGGGATGGATGGTGACTAGAAGGAGATGTGAAATCATGAGAGGGTTGGGGTTTTAAAAAAATTGTTTTGGTTGTTAATTTGTCTAAGGGGAGATATAGCATATTGATGTGCTAATGGGAATTGTTTGGGAGTGAGTAAGAATGTGATGCAATAAAAATGGGTCGATTTCAGGAAAGAAGCCGTCGAGTGGGTAGGTAATAGTAACACTTACCTTGTAGTAATGTTGTTTAGAAAAAATCATAGCGGCTTAATAAAATAAAGGCTGATTGTTATTAATGTCTAGCAGCTTGCGTATATTACTCATTCTCCCTCTGGTAAACTTGCTGCAACAATGTTTTCTCATTGGGAATTGAAGTTGTGGAAAATAAGTTTAAGAAACTTACAAGAGCCATTGACAATTGTCACCCTTACTTTCACTGCTGGTATTGATTCTCTTAAGGAGGAAATGAGGAGAGAACAGCCTGGGGCAAAGTGACTCTTGAGCCTGAACACTTCCTGCAAACTGGCTTCCCCATGGCTTCCCTGAAAATTGATGGCGGTGGAAGGGTGGAGGGGAGGCTCAGCTACTGGAGCATTCAACACAACTCTTTTCTCCAAGGCCGGGCTTGGATTTCCAGGACCATTGAAGCCCATTTCAGGAATTGGCCTCCATTAGAAGTCTTTTTGTTTGTTGGTTTAATTTGTAGAAATAAGCTTAACCTGCCAGGTAGTGAGCTTGAAACCATGCTACTCCATAATGAAGGTCATTGCTGAGGGACAAGCAGAGAGTGGGCTGTTAAATTGCAGAGTTTTCAAGGACTTTCTATGAACTCCAGATGTAATTCCGAGCTGGTATTTCAGTAAGTCAGAAAGGACTTAAAATGGCCTATTTCCCCTGTTCTTTCTGGCAATTTGCTCTAAGTGCTGATTATTTTGTCAAGCCTTTTGAGCTCAAAGCCCTGGGTATAATATCTGCAGCCTCTGATGGGCTGTGGTTAGGGGAGTAAGTATTGGAAATGAAATGTCTTATTTATTTAAGAAAAGAATTGAAAGTGAAGTAGGGTTTGCTCTGCTTTGGGGAAAACTGAGTAAATGCTTATGAGCAATAATTGGGAGTCTTTATTTTAATATGAAAAATCCAGCACAGAAAATCCCCATCCATACAGAATGTCAAAACAAATGATTTCATTTTAGAATAAGGAACATCCTTAAAATGGATAGATCGCTCTCTATTTTTTTCAGAAACTTTAAGAAGAATCACATATAAAGTATAAATCTATCATCCTTAATATTTCTAAGGCTAGTAAAGATGTTGGCTTTTAGAAGGGAGGTCTTACTTTTTGGCACTCTTGAGTTCTTGATCTTGTGAAGTTTCTTTTTAAAATCTAAATAATACATATTTTTAAGAAATTGGATTGAAGACAAGGAAAACCCTGAAAATTTGGTATCAATAATTTTTATGAGAGATGATATGAAATATTTCAGTAACATTTTAAACATTAATTTATTTCAAAGTTATGTCTGAAGTACTATTTCTTTAACGATATCAAAACCAAGGAGACACGTGTAAAATATTAATTACCAAAACAATGCAAAATACCATGGATCTCACTTATTATGAGTATATATATTGGAAGCAGGACTGTTTAATTCCATTTAATAATTATTCTTAAGCCCCTTATTATGTGCTTGATATTAGGCTATATTGCCTCTGCAAGGACAAGGGAGTAAGGAACAGAAATGGCAAAAATTATAGGATAAATAGGATGCAATCCATTTTTCATTTAAATATCTAGAAAATAACAATTTATGCACAACTAGGTTGTATTTATCCTTCAACTAAGAACCTATATAGCATTGTATTGACTCATTCTACACATATATATTAAGCCATGATTGTTGGCCTTGAACTATCTTAGCAAAAGTTGAATTAATAGGCCCCTGAATGAATCCTCTGTCTAGTAGAGCCCTAACGTGAATCAGCCTTGTGACTATTGCTATGGTTTGTTTGTCCCCACCAAATCTCATGGTGAGAGTTAAACCCCAGGGTGCTGGTATTGGGAGGTGGGACCTAATAGGAGGTGTTTGGGTTATAGGGGCAGATTCCTTATGAATAGTCTAATACCCTTCTCAGGGGGTGAGTTCTCACTCTATTAGTTCCCAAGAGACCTGGTTGTTAAAGGGAGCCTGAAGCCTCCTCCTATCTCTCTCTTGCTTACTCTCTTGCATGTGATCTCTGCACATACTGGCTCTCCTTGGCCTTCTGCCATGAGTAAAAGCATCCTGAGGCCGTCATCACCTGCCCAGTCTTGAACCTTCCGGCCACCAAAATCGTGAGCCAGATAAACCTTATTTTTTTCTTTATAAATTACCAAGCCTCAGCTATTCCTTTATAGCAACACAAAATGGACTAAAACTACAAACTACAAATTAAAGGCATTTATGCTATAATGTGATGAATCGGTCCCTGGAAAACTTTAATTTCCGTAAGATAATATACTAAATATAACAGGGTTTATGGGAAAAAAAAGAGGTTGACCGATCACTCAAACCTTATGCAGTTCCATAGCAGACGAGATCAGACGTGTTCAGGGTGGTATGGCTGTAAACCAATTCTATAATCAGAGCACTTAATAAAAACAATAGCAAGTAGCTAGGCACAATTGCTCACACCTGTAATCCTCGTACTCTGGAAGGCCGAGGCGGGAGGGTTGCTTGAGCCCAGGAGTTTGAGGTCACAGTGAGCTATGATGATGCCACTGTATTCTACCTACGGTGAAAGAGCAAGATTCTGTCTCCAAAACAAAAATATCAACACTAATAAAAATTACTAGAACAATTAAAATATTTTCTTTCTATTCAATCAATGCTATAGGAAATATAGAACTTTATGTTGGTCATTCGGGAAGGTGAAACCTTCAAATAACCATTTGAAAGAATGAAATATAAAGAAGAATTGAGGCTGTGGAGTTACAGAGACAAAGGAAAAATGCACAAAGATCAGGGAGAATTGTGCAATGAGCCCTTCAATCCAGAGCATGTGGTCAAACTAAGCAAAGAGGAAGCATGAGGAATAAATAGGCACTTCAACACTATCACATTCCTCCGTGGCTTGCTATGCTCAGCTGTGCAAAATACGAGTATGCCAGGAAAAATCACCTATGAACCAACACTGCTTTTTTCTTATACTGGTGTTATTTCCTATTTATCAAACATAAATGGGCTACTTTACATTTCAGAGATGCACGTTGTACCAGAACAGATGGTATATAGGAATTCAGAGAAGGCTTAATAGGGAAGAAAGATTTTTAACTAAGCCAGAAGAATGGAGTTTAAATAAATAGAAAAGATTAATCTCATATATCAAAGACTAATGATATCCTTTAATACTAAACTATGGCATTATCAATATGCATGATTAGAACTATGTTACAAAATGTTGGTGCCTATGTGGGTGAATTGGTAAAGGAATAATCAGTTTTAGGTGGTTTGAGCAATTGAGAATGAAGAATCACTTCTTTTATTCTAGAGCATTTTGAAGGTTTAAAATGAGATCCAATTTGGCAAAATTCAGAGATTTGTTCTTTCTGACTGTGTGGTCTTGAGTGTCACCTTTGATCGCCTCTTCCCTCACTACCCATCTCCATTCCATCACAAGACCTGCAAGTTCTGCCTCCAAACCACACCTGATCTCCACAGCCATGGCCTTAGTCCAAGGAGGCAGTAGATCTTCCATGACTTATTATCACATGATAGATCCTTTTCCTACATGGCAGCCGGAACGATCTTTTGAAATGTAATTGCGATCATGTCCTTCCTTTGCTCAAAGTCCTTCAACGGTCACTAATTGCATTAAAAAAAAAAAAAATCAAGCTTCTTACCTTGGCTTCTAAAGCTGTTTTCTGCTTGATTCTCTGTCCTTATTGGATATCATTCTCCTTTCATTTACTCCACTACAGCTACCCTGGCCATTTTTCTGTTCCTTAAACATACCAGGATTATGCTTTTTTCAGGGCCTTTCTACTCACTGCCCTCTGTAATTGGAACACTCCTCCCTAGTTCTTCAATACGGCAGCTCCCTCGACCTTTAAGGAACTTCGTCAAAGGGACCACCCTGACTCTTCTATCTGCCTGCTCTCAGAACTGTAATATACTGTCCACCACTCTGTATTGTATCACTTGATTTGCTTCTTAGCACTTAGGTCCTAAATAAAAGTATCTTTTTTTTTTCCCCTAATGCATTTAATGATCATGTGTATCCCACACCCACAACTACATTCTTAGCCCAATTAAGACAAAGATCTAATTTGTTTACTCTTATAGCCCCAGAACAGAGAATGATGTCTGGCAGTAATATTTTCCTAATGAATAATAAGCATGTAGTTTTCTCTTATACAAAATGGCTAAATAATGCCTACTTGGCAGGACTGTTGAGAGGACTGTGTGCTGGTGCAGTCTCTGACACACAGTACAAATGATGTTCATCAAGAATTAATTCCCTTTGTTGACCCCTTATATGTAGAAATATATTTTGCTTTAAACTAATGTGATGGTTTAAAAATTACTTTCCTAGGGTCATCATAATTATCACAAATGTGGGTGGCTCAAAACAACAGAAATACATCGTTTCATAGTTCTGGAGGCTACATGTCTGAAATCAAGATGTCAACAGGCCATATTCTCTCTTACTCTCTCAAAGGCTTTAGGGGAGAATTTCTCCTTGCTCTTTTTGAGCTTCTGGTGGTTGCCAGAAATTCTTGGAATTCCATGTTTTGTGGCAGCATGACTCTAATCTCTGCCTCAGGCTTTATGTGGCTGTCTTCCCTCTGGGTATGCTTATGTGTATTTCTGTTTTGTTCTTATAAGGACACCAGTCATTGGATGGTGGCCCACTAAAATCTAGTACAACCTCATTTTAGCTAGTTACATCTGCAAAGACCACATTTCCAAACAGTTTCACACTTTGAGGTTCCAGGTGGATATGAATCTTGGGGGGACACTCTTCAACTCAGTACAGGTTGTTTCCTGTAATATTGTAAGTCCTTTGAGGGCAGGGACCATGCATTTCTGCTCATTCTTGCCCTCCCACACTACCTAGAAGAGTGATTTCCTGGATTCAATGCAGTAGATTTTTATTTATTATTTTGACAAAATTTTAGGTAGTCAGTCAATGGGGGAAAAGTACATTTGCGTTAAAAGATTGAATAGCAAATTTTGTTATATGAAGAAGACAATAAGCCATGAAGAGCAATTAGTCTCATGGAGGGTATATTTCCTCCCATAGGAAACTGTGTAATTCAAAACTAAAGTTTCATTATTTCACTAAAAGTATCTTCACTGAGCACTCGCTGTGTGCTAGGATATGTTCTAAGTACAGGAGATGTAGCAGTGAAAAAGACCAAGAGGGCTTTGCCCACTGGGCTTGTCAATTCTAATGGAAGCATCCACATGAACGGAAGTGGAACTGCCTCACCTCACACTACCCCCTATGTGCTGCCCCCAGTATTAGACCTTCCAAGGATCTCAGAATTCCCTGAGCCACGCTTCCCCAAAGCATTCTTGAACTGATCAAGTAAAAAAATCTCCATTTAAAGAGATTTGTGTGGTTATACGTTATTAGTGTGGAAAACACTATACATAGTATGTCTGATGCCCTACCCCCAGTGTCTCAGTGCATGGTAACATATTCACAGTCTAGAAGTATTGCTGTGAATTAAGCATATTAATTATCTGACCTGGTATATCTTAACTCAAGTATATTTCACTACAGAGAGCCATTTCCTTTCTCTCTTCCTCTCCCTTCCCTTTTTCTTTCTTGGTGACATCTATTAACATCTTTTCTCATGAAAAGTATTTTTGGAAAGCCTGCTTCTGAACTAAACCCAAAAATTCTCCTGAGAGCTCTGCTATCAACAGGTATGTAGGTGTGTGTTCCTAAAGCCAATTCTATTTTATCTCTCTCCCTCTGTACCTATCTCCTCTCCTCCCCCCTCACCCGACTTACATGAGAATGAACAATTGAATGAAAAAATGCACATTACAACAATGTAGTGTGATAACTACAACAGGAGAAGGATACAAATTTATAAAGGCAGCTAGAGGAAAAGAGATGTCTCCTTCTAAGAGCATTAAATTGGGGAAGAGATGTTAGGAATTTATTGAGTTAATCTGAAAAGAAGTAGGAGATGTCTAGTGAAAGTTTGTATGGAGGGGTACAGGGGATAAAAGAGAGGACTTCCATGGGAGAGATGCTGATGGACTGAATCAATGTGATGGTATTGGGGACAGAGAAGAGAGAACAAACTTGAGAAAGATGTAGAGGCTGAATTGATGGTGTTGAGTGACTGCATGGATAAGGGAGTGAAGGAGAAATCAAAGATACCTCAAAATTTTCTAGCTTAAAGATCTGAGTGGGGGAAATGGTGGAGGCACTGATCTCAAATTAGATAAATAAGAGTAAGACCAGTTGTAAGACAGTAATAAATCTAGGTTTCAGTGTTGTTTGTGTTCCTCCAGCAAAATAAAATAATAGGTTTAACTCCTAACCCCCAGTGTGCTTGCATTTGGAGATGGGACCTCAAGGAAGTAATTAAGATTAGATGTAGTCATAAGGGTGGGACCCTGATCCAACAGGATTAGTGTCCTTATATGAAGAGACAGCAGAGAATTCACTCTTTCCATGCACATGCACCAAGGAAAGGACATGTGAGGACCCAGGGAGAAGATGGCCATCTGTAAGCCCAGGAAGAGAGTCCTCACCAAAAACCAAATCTGCTGACACTATGATCATAGATTTCCAACCTCCATAAGTAAGAAAATTAACATCTTACCTAATTGATTCAGTTTGTGGTATTTTGTTATTGCAGCTGGAACAGACTAATAAAAGTGTAGAATCAAGTCCCAAATCTTGTTAGTCGGTATGATACCAGGAGGAAGAACTTGGAGTTTGTGTTTGGAACTTGCAGGAGGGGTTGATTAGAGATACAAATTGAATAGTTTTAAGTCTCCATGGTTACAAATTCTCCAGAAAAGAGAAGGAAATTATATAATTGAGACCTGCAAAATGCCAGCATAGCTCAGAGCAACATTCTAGCTACTTTAGGGCAATGCTTCTCAAACTTCAGTGTGCATATAAATCACCTAAGGATCCTGTTGAAATGAACATTCTTATTCACTATGCTCAGTGCAGGGCATGAGATTTTGCTTTTCAAACAAGCTCTCAGGTAAAGACAAGTGCTTCCCAGCCAAGGACTACTCTTGAGCAAAGTTTGGGAGATATGCCTTTTCATGAACACAGGCTTCTGGGAAGGCACACTCCATGTAAAGAGAGTGTATAAAGACACTGAAGAGTATAAAGAGAAGAAGTGTAAAGAGGAAAGCATTAAAACAGTTTATAATAGCAAAATAAAACAAGGCAAACAATAAAAAAACTACAAATAAGTGACAAAATGCTGTGAAAAAAAATGAGGCAATAGGTCTCTGCCCATAGGTTCCTAAATGGAGATTTCCTTTATGTTCATTCATATTTTATTTTTCATCAATCCAAGGCATCCTGTGTGTGTATGTGTGTGTGTGTGTGTGTGTGTGTGTGTGTATTTAATTCATCCAGGAGTCTTCTGGAGCTACTAGAACTTCTCGTACTCCTATTCTAAGTAGCTAGATAGATAAAAATCTCTTTATCAGGTTACTCTGTATTTATCTTTTTCATCTTCCCTTGTGTTAGATAAGAAATACATCTAAGTTTTTTGAGTTGTGTGTCAAAACTTAGATTTTTAATCAAGTTCTCTAGACCAGCACAGTTGTCTTGGATTGTGAGGGGTGGGGGTCATAGTTGAGAAAGACTTAATAAATTGGGCACTGGGCTTAGGAGAATGGGTATTTTTCTTTCTCTAAGAATCACAGATTTCTAGAAAATGATATTTTAGTGTTCATATTCTTGGGTGTAAGAGTGTTTGATATTTCTAGATTCATATTTTGTGAAATTTTATGTAAATAGATAAGGACCCATGATCATGTCTACATGTGACTCACCCTTCTCAATACCAGTGGTGGCCCTTTGGCAGACCAAGCTAAATGGAAATATTTGTCAAAAACATGTAGTTCGTAATGAAATTATCTTCAACTCTTATAGTTTTCTGTTTGAGGTAGGGGTTGATTGAAATACATAAGAACTGGACCACAGCTTAGAGGCTTTTATAGCACAACACGTCTATCTTACAGTGAGTGAGCATTAGAGTTTAAGTAATTTTTCCAAGTCCACATGGCTAGATTTTCTGCTCATTATTATAGTATAGCTTATTTTTTATAAGGAATATCATCCTACACAATTGTATGTATGTTCTGTATAAATCCCTCCCTTTACGCAGACATAATTTTGCAAATGTGAGATATAAAATTTATGAATAAGAGACTAGATTGTTTGGATGCAAGAATAATAGATGCACAACTAAACCACATTAGGAATCTAAGCGATTCAAATTAAAATCAAAATTCAATACCATTACAGACACAAAAAATTAAAATTTGAAAATCCTGGTAATACAATCAGTTTGTTAAAATGTGGAGCATCTGGACCTCTCATACACTGCCGGTAAGAGTATAAATTGGATTATCCAATTGGCAGAATCCACTAAGTTTAAGCATACTAATCTCTATGTTTATAACAGCCTTATTCATAAGGGCCCAAGCCTGGAAACAGTTCAAATGTCCCTGAATAGAAGAATAATTAAATTATGCTACATTTAAACAATGAAATAATACGGAGAAATGGCAATAGACTAGTGCTACCTGCAACAATGAGGATGAATCACACAAAAGAAAGTACCAGACATAAGAATATATAATATGATTCATTTATACAATTTTTTTAAAGTGAAATTAATTCATGATACTAGAAGTCAGGATAATGATTGCCTCTAAGGAAAAGGGAGGCTATAGAAATTAGAAGGTTAGAAGAAGAGGGCTTCTGAGGTGCTGACAGTTTTTTATTTCTTAATTATTGTGGTAGTCACATAGGAGTGCTCAGTTTGTGATAATTTTCTGAGCTGTACACTTATTTGTGTGTTTTTACAAGTTTATTTTATGAGTCAATAAAGAAAGTTAAAACAGAAGGTAGTACACAAGAAAACTGAAGAGTAAAGAAGGAAATGACTAGGTAAAAATTAAAAATTGTATAAAAATTTAAAAGATTCAGGATTTAGCTAAATTAAAAAGAAATTGATAGACAGCATATTGTAATACACATATTTCAATTGTTTGAAACCAAGGCTGATATTAGAGTAGAAACTCTTTTGGGATAGATATTCACAAACTAGTTAAAAAGTCTAATGAACAGAAGTAAGATAAAAAGGGAGAAAGAAAAGACCAATCTATTTTTGGGAAAGTCAGGAATGATACAGGTTAGTATAGGAAGTAATTAACTCTGCTCTTTTGAAGTAGGCAAACCTAAACTTTTATGCTGTATATTTGCAGTTTTCCCATCTACCATAGCCCTCTCACCCAAGGAGACTCACAACATAATCTAACAGTCCCATGCCCACAGTGGCTAGCTGGGGTGGAGATTGACAGCAATTAAGAAGGGTGAGTTTGCACTAAAAAGGTAACACATGGGTTTGGTTCCCAAATATAGGCCTAGACCAACACACTACATTAACTATGTGTTGATGACACATAGAAAATCTTGTGAACACAGGAAGCCTTCTCTTTGGGATGCTACCTACATTAATAGAACTTGTAGTAAAGGAGCAAAATTCTCCATGTCCCTGTAGATGTTTTCTGCACACATAAGAACAGATAACATCCTTACAATATGCTCTCATGATATTCTATGCTTCTCTTTTTATAATACTCATAATACTTGTGATAATATTTTTAATATCTGCCTTCCTTCTGGACTGTACACTCCAGAGGATAAGAGCCATGCTTGTCTTTCCACTTCTGGACCCCTAGTGCCTAACACAGTGCCTGGCATGTAACAAATGTTTATTTGTTTCGTTAAGTTAAACTAAACTGAGTCATATTGTTGATCCCCAAAACTTCGCCTCCCAAATGAATCAATCAACCAAAAAGATAAGGTACTTTCCAAATTACAATAAAAAGCATCAATTACCAAATTCACTGAAATTGATGTTGACATTGGGCTTTTCTGTAGCTTTTCAGTCTCTTTCAAAGTATTTTTTTTATGTTGCTCTTCTCTTTCCATCTTGGCAGATGCGTAAAGAAAGTCACCCTGAATCATGTTCTTCATATCTCTGAGGAGCCATTTATCCACCTCCTTCTCCTTCATTGTATAGATTAGAAAATGCCTTGATTAAAATTAAAAATAAATAATAAAGGGTCAAAATGATCTATTAGAAAATAAGGAAAAAAGAATCATTCAATCCATTCACTTTAATTGATGACCTGATGGTGGATAGTTGGTTATAAGTTAAAACTACAGGTTACTCAGGTCTTTGGACTTGAAACAGCATGGTTTCTCTGAGTTGTATTTATTCAGTAACCTTGGAATTTTATTTTATTTTTTATTTCTGCATATTATGGGGGTACAAATGTTTAGGTTACATTGCCCTTGCCCCTTCCCCACCCCAGTCAGAGCTTCAAGCGTGTCAGATGGTGTGCATCACACTGATTATGTTTGTATATACCCATCCCCTCCCCCTCCTCCCATCTGCCCGACACCCGATAAATGTTATTCCTATATGGGCACTTAGGTTCTGATCAGTGAAACCAGTTTGCTGGTGAGTACATATGGTGCTTATTTTTCCATTTTTGGGATACTTCACTTAGTAGAGTGGGTTCCAGCTCTATCCAGGAAAATACAAGAGGTACTATATTACCATTGTTTCTTATAGCTGAATAATACTCCATGGTATGTATATACCACATTTTATTAATCCACTCATGTATTGATGGGCACTTGGGTTGTTCCCACATCTTTGCAATTGTGAATTGTGCTGCTATAAACATTTGAGTGCAGATGTCTTTTTTATAGAATGTCTTTTGTTGTTTTGGGTAGATGCCAGCATTGGGATTGCTGGATCAAATGGTAGAT
>NW_012145412.1:1815485-1816846 GCF_000956105.1 Propithecus coquereli
TACTACACCTAATTTACAAATGAGTACACTAAAACTGAGAGAGGTTAAGTAAATTTTGCGTGGCCACAGAACTATTAAGTAATGGAATTATGATTTAAAATTAGTTCACTATTAAGTAATGGAATTATGATTTAAAATTAGTTCTGATTTTAAATACTGCATTGTCCACTTCTACACGGTGATGCCTCTGAAAATAACTGCTCATATCAACACATTTGTAGTAATTATTAGAGGAGATGATAAAAGTGAACCTATAAAGTCCCACTTACCCCCAAATCAATGGAATTTTCCTCCATTTCCTATCTGATGAGCTATGTGTGCTTTTATGAGCCATTGGTAAATTCTGTTTTATTTATTAAACTAGTATTTTTTTTTTTCAGTGTCATCTATGTTGACATAGTTGTAGGTACTGGACAGACCAGCAAGACAAAGGCCCTGCTTTTTGGAACCTTCTATAATGTATTTCTAGCCACTCTGTCCTTGAAAGCCACCATCCAGATCACTGGATCTCCAGCCATAGTTCCTGGGATAACTCAAAGCCATATAAACATTCTTCCAATGGCAAGATGGGAGAATTTTCCCATCTTAGTAAATGACACGGAAATTCTGATACTTCTAAACATAAAATTCATCTTAAATGTCTATACTTATCTTTGACTTCACTTCCACTTGGTAGAAGCTATCATTACTTCTCTCCTGATTTAATACAATGCCATCTAACCAACTATTCTCTCTGATTCCACTTTTGCTTCTACCCAATCCATTTCTAACACAGCAATGTACTAAGTTAACAGAATTAGCTTTTCAAAATCTAAATTTACCCTGGGTACATTGCTACTTCAGTCCCTTCAGCAGACTTCTGTTACTCTTAGCATACAAATTTACACTTCTTGCAATGGCCTACCAAGTCTTGTATAACCTAGCATCAGCCTTATTTTTCAAACTCATTGCAAATTGGCCTGCTCATCGCACACAATGCCTAAGTCACTCTGGCTTTTTAATTAGTAACAGGGCAAGTTAATCCCTCTCTTGTTTTCAGGCCTTGGACATGTTTCTCTGCCCAGGGTATTTTTCCCCTAGCAGGGTCTATCTCCATTTGGTTCACTGCAGTATCTATGGTACCTATTACAATGTCCAACTTCCTCATGGAGGGAACTAGATTAATATATATATAGCATGAAGGAATAAAAGTTTAAGATTTTAAATCCTTACTATAAATATGTTTCCAAGACAAAATGATACCATGGAACTTTTCTGAGATGAATAAAAATGCAAAATGTCTTCAGGTAATATATTAACCATTATACAAGGAATACTGTAA
Organism: Propithecus coquereli; assembly: GCF_000956105.1. NCBI lineage: Eukaryota > Metazoa > Chordata > Mammalia > Primates > Indriidae > Propithecus > Propithecus coquereli. The sequence goes on from NW_012145412.1 coordinate 1,816,807, forward strand.
GTGTTCAAAGATACTATACCCAGGTGATTGATTGATTGAT
>NW_012145412.1:1818091-1819364 GCF_000956105.1 Propithecus coquereli
TAGTTTTTAGTATATTGACAAGATTGTATAACCATCATCACTATCTAAATCCAGAATATTTTCATCATGTCAAAAGAAATCCCATACATATTAAGTAGTCATTCTTTTTTACTTTTTCTTCCCAGAATTAATCTGTTTTATGTCTCTATGGATTTTGCTTTTCTGGACATTACCTATGAATGAATGAAATATACTATGTAGCCTTTTCACTGGTTTCTTTCATTTAGCTTAGTGTTTTCAATGTTTATCTATGTTGTAGCACACATCAGAGCTTCATTCCTTTTTATGGCTGATGCACAGTGGTCTGCCTCCATTGTATGGATATACCGTATTTTGTTTATCCATTTATCAATTGATGGATATTTGGTTCTTTCACCATGTTTTGAAAATGTTATGAATAACATAGCTATGAACATTCACGTACATGTTTTTGTATGAGCATACGTTTTGTATAAACATATGTTTTCAATTATTTGGGGCATATACCTGGTAGTGTGCTGTGGGCACTATGTAGAAATAGAATGGATCACCCCACTCGAACTTTGGTTTACATGTTAAGACTGTTCATACCACCCCCCCACACACACACACACGCACACATCAAGAACGTATGGAAAGTTTTATTACAATGAGGCTTTCTAGGGAGACCAAGGAAGGCCTGTCCGGCTGGTCCAAAAATGACAAGAGAGAAAGAAAACAAAAACAACTTGAGGTTTTTATTGCAATTAGGAAGTATAGCTAAGGTGTTGGTTCCCACACAGGGGAAGGGGATTGAATGGTTTGAATCTCCCAACAGTGACAAAACAGGGAGTGTGTAGGCCACTTACTGGTTTGCCCAGATGGAAGGGTCCAAGGGGAAGAGGGAGGATGAGGCTTAAAAGTGTCAGCAGTCATCCACCGTGAGTTGATTTTTATGAGAAGTGAAAGGTGTGGATCCTGTTTCAGTCTTCTCCATGTGGCTATCCAGTTTTCCCTGCACCATTTATTAAGGATTCTTTTCCCCAGTGTATATTTTTGTCTGCTTTGTCAAAGATTAGATGGCTATATGAGGATGGTTTTGTATCTGGGTTCTCGGTTCTGTTCCACTAGTCAATGTCCGTGTTCTTGTGCCAGTACCAAGCTGTTTTCATTACAGACTTAAACCTAAGGGGTGAAACTATTAGAATTCTAGAAGAAAATGTTGGAAAAACTCTTATAGACATTGGCCTAGGCAAAGAATTTATGAAGAAGACCCCAAATGCAATCACAGCAACAACAAAATAAATAAATGGGA
>NW_012145412.1:1821355-1831964 GCF_000956105.1 Propithecus coquereli
AAATAAAATTAGAAATAACTATAAGCCAGGGATCTACAGAGTTGCTCTGGAATACTCCAAACCATGACTGTTCTATCCTCAATTGTCATCACATTTTTTAGCAAGAGTGATTTCTTTAATCTCCTCTCCTCTCTGCCCCTAGAGTCAAACACTGTTTGATATCAGCACAGTTATCCACATAAAACATGTGTGGTCTCTGAACAAGTACTTGCTTTTCATACCCCCTCCAGGGCCCAAGAATTAGAATCAGAAGGGCATAATAAATTGTCCCTGCACGTATTATTTGTGTGATTTAGGTTACTTAATCTCATCAAGTCTGTGTCTTTGTCTGTGAAACACAGGTAACTGATACTTACCTTGCAGAGTGGTGGCGAAGAGGAAAGGAAGTCAACTATGATGCAAAGCACATATCCATTAGCTAATGTTCAATCATATTGTCATAAAGATAATACAGAATTCTCATTTTATTAGCATTTTAAGAACAAATTAACCATTAAAGCTTTTTGAAATGAAGATACTAACAAAAAAATAACAAGTTCAAATGTTCATGCTAGTAAAGCAGAGTTATCTTCTCTGCCCTTTCAATTTCTACCAGTTAGCTCTCTGGTCTTTAGGTCTTAGGAGTCAGGATAAAAGATAAAAGGCACATGCAGTTCTATAAATTTTGTGTTTATTACTTCCTTCCAGTAGGGGAAGTAACTACAAATTGAGAAGGATACTGTGAATTCTGTGTGTACTTGAAATTTACCATCTGGAAGGTTATATTATTCTCTGGGGTAAAAGACACCCACAGAGTGCTCTTTGACTCACCCTTATCAAAGTCTCGCTTCTCACTGAGCTAGGAAAATACTTTCCAGATGGACGGCAGCATCCTACAACAGCTGGGCCTTCTCTGTGTTACAGAGAGATTGCTACTCCAGTCTGGAAGGGATCCTTGGGCTCCTCCCGTCACTGAGATGTTTAGTTCTTTCCACCGAAGCTACGTGAACTCATCGTTGGCCTTCTTTCATATGTTCGATACCAAAAGAGCACATATCTTTACTTAAAGTAAGCAGGAGTTCCCAGAAAAAAGAGGAACATTTGGACATGGCAGATTAAAGGCACCAGCCTTAACTCGTCCTTCTGTCTCCATGGTCTGGATGACTCTTTCCATTCAGTAGCAAATGTTGAGGAGTAATTATCTTTCCACTAACTTGCTTTCAAATGCCAGGAGGTTATAAATATTCTTATGGGAGTGAAACAGCTTGGGGAAATGTAAAAAGGAAGTAAAAGGAGAGAGTGGATATCTTCTGATGCCAAAGATTATCTATGCCACGTGGGCTTGCAATTTAACCACTTAAGGTGCCTCAGTTTCCTCACTGACAACATGAAAAATATCAAGTAAAAAACCTGTAAAATGTCTTACATCTTTAAATTCCATATGTGAGTAATTAGGGAGAAATGTCCTTTGTCTTATCATAAAATGTATGAGAGTAAATGACATCAGGGTACGTTGCTGGCTTGTAAACAGCAACCAAGGGGAAAAAAAATCTATGATGAGTAATGATTTTCAAGAAATGCTTGTTGAAATGGATGACAGAAAGCATCTAACAAGAGCTCAAGAAAAATGAATGTTAATGAACTACAAAGAAGGCTCAAGGTTACATATTAAAGAAAAAAGAAAGAATAGAAGGCCTCAGGTATTCTGCCTTACTTATCCCTGGTACTGAAATCCCCCTATAGCTTTTCTGATTGAGGATATTCCAGAGGAGACTTGGATTGATACAAGAACATTCAACTATACTACATGGTATGAAATTTACAGGTAAGTTAAATGTCTTTTAGCATATGAATTAATTAATTTCAGTAGGGGGATTTTGAAGATAGATTTTCTCTACTGGTATATCATGTAATTGCCTTGTAAGTAATTTGTTGTGAAATTGGTAAATACTGATTTCCCTCTTCACTGAACTCCTGTAGTCTAAAGCACAACATTTAGCACTTTATTATTTATGACCATGGTTCATATGTACGTGTTGTCAACATTTACATTTGTAAGATCTCCGATGTCAGTTAACAAATATGGTTCCACTATGTTATTCTCACCAAGACCTAGCCCCTGTCTGATCAAGGGGCTATTGCTCCAAAAACTGTTACTGATTATCTCTATTAGGAGTCAAGAAACCAGTCAAGATAATCAATAGAATTTGGGAAAGACTATGTGCTGACGTCCTAAATTCCGCCTGCATACTAAACCATTGCCTAGATGATGTTGATGGAGTTTTTGGCAAAAGCATTATCCTGTATTCACACCAAAGACTCATTGTGTTTTTTTTAAGTACTTGTATTGCTTCTTCCACCACTGTGTCATGGTTCAAAGTTTTCCTTCTTTTCTTTCTTTTGACCCTAGAATGTATGTACTCCCTAATACACTTGTACAAAGTACCACTAATAACATTACTATTCATTATATCCTGTTCAAATTTTCCTGAGACCATGTGACTCTTATAAGTTAGTTTGTAAGATCTCACAGAAAAGATGAAAGTTTGAAGATTATCAAAATGCAGGATTCTTCTTTCTTTTTTGTATATATGTTATGGTGGGGGGCTGTGATTGGATATATGTTGTGTATTTTGGAAAGTCATTTGACCTCTCATGTCAATATTTTCATCTGTCAAATGGGGATTATAACACATTGTCCATCATTCTTGGAGGTTGAGAAGTTCCGGTGAGAAATGAGCTAAAGGGCAGTCAAAACTAATGGAAAACTAGCACTGAACGATGGTTACTAATGTAATGCTATAGTTTATTATAAATAAGTATTAGTGTCTATATGATTTTACCTTTTATATCACAGTGGTAAAAAATTAAAGGTGATACTTTAGTGTCAGACAGCTGTGGATACAATAGCTCATTTTATTACTAGCTACATGATCTTGGGTAAATTACTTAATTTCTTTGAGCCTCAGTTTCTTCATTTGTGAAATGAACATAAGAAGGACTGGATTTTCTAAAGATTTAACTGAAACAAGGCACACAAATTACTTAGCCTGACACAGAGTAAGGACTAAAATATTAGATAACATTATTGACTTGGAAAAATACATGGGAAGAATAAGACTTGACACAAACTTTCTTATATAGTAAGTTTGAAGAATAGCACCAGCTTTAATGTTTCTAATTAGTAAAATGCCCTAGCCACATCCAATATCTGAAGGGACAGGGAAGTGAAGTGTTCCTTACAATTCAGTAACATATTCTCTCTATGCATGTTGAGAGCTTGGTCTGAGGCTATAAAGTGCGAGAACCAAGAGGATTTGAGTGTCTCTTCCAATGACCTGTCTATTTTGGGGTTCCAAATCAACCTCAGAGAATCAGGTTCTCCTATGCACATTTCAGGCACTACTGGAACATGAGAAGGAACAGATAAGCCTCATCAAATAAAATACTTTGAATTAAATCCTCTCCTCATCATGCAAAAAGGTCTAGTCTGTATAATCTTTTTGAATTTCTGTGAGACTTGCATAAAGCCAGGAAGCAAAAAACAGGTGGTAGTAGTTCATTGGAATGCAAAGGTGCAAACCAGGGGCTCCTTTTATCTAGTAATTGTCTCATGGTTCACAATTACCATCCATACCAATTAGAACAAGATAAATGTCCTTCCATGTGGTAAGAACTGGAAGACAGCTGCTTGTTTACTACCAGTCATTTGTGTGTCCGTAATTGTCTGAGGTTTTTCTTCTATTCTTTCATGCAGGGTAGAAATGCTTAGCAAAAAAGAAGAAGGTATCCCTGTGACTGACACAAATTAAGATGTGAAATATGGGTCATCATGCAACTCTGACTATGATTCTATTGCCCATTAGCAAACTGGAGATTTCATTACCCAGCACAGCTCCCTGAAGATCTAAGAGAAAAATGATGTGGGTGAACCACAGAAAAATATTAGAGAGAAGGTGATGAAGAAGGGAGCTTTAGGGAGGTGGAGAGAGCAGAGTTGCGGCAAGGAAATGTGCATTAGACAGTGAATTATGCTTCAATTTTAATCTTGCCACCTACACTCCTTATGGTCTCTCCATGTGGCTCATTTTTGCTCTGACTTTTAAGTTAAGCAACTTAAAATTGTAAATTGGAGAGAATTTTGTTTTGTGTAGGAACATAAATTTAGATTCCTGTAAAGGGACTCAGAGGTCAGATTTTGGTGATTGTTCATATCAACTGACAAATAGACCTTTAAGCAAGTCCTTGCTCTCTGGGGTTCACACCTGCCTTCTATTCCCATGGAAGGTCTGATTATAAGCACATTGTAATTGCAATTCAGGACTGGGTATTTCAGAAACCCAATGAATTAGTTATCATCTTACAAAGATACGTCATCATAGAGCAAGTAGCCTGTATCAAAGATGAGAAAAGAAAGGTTAAATAATAAACTTGTAATTATAAAACTTCTTTGTTGGAAAGGAATTATAGCTTTTTCTTTTTATCATTTCCTTTAATTTGGGATCTGTGCTAAGTAATGTAGGTGGGTATATTCTTGTCCTTATATTTTGATTCGGAAAATCATCTTTTAACATAGTACAATTGTAGAAGACCAACAAATCAGACCCGTGCAAATTTCAAAAATGCACATGTGTGAGTATATGTGTGTTGATGTTTGTGACTCTATAATTGTGTGAATATATGTATTTGAATCTATTAATACAAAAATGTGTGTGAGGCTGTTAGTGTCTTTGTGAGCATTGTGAATATTGAGTATACACTTGCAAGTAAGAGTATTTGTGCACATGAGTGTGTAAATATGTTTGAAAGTATATGTGCACATATGCAAGTGAATGTGCGATTTTGTGTGTGTGTGTGTGTGTGTGTGTGTGTGTGTGTATCTGATTTTGGATGGTAAGTCAGCTACTTACTGACAGTGACTTCTCTCATTTTGTAATGATTATGTGACATATGTATGTGATAATGCTTTGTAAAATCCAAAGTGCCATGCAAGTCCATTTTGTTATTGTGGATACTGTCAAAAAGCATACTATTTTAAAGCTTTACCAGTAGGACAGTAGTGCAAGTACATCATCTTACTTTCTGAATACCTATATGAGGTCCGTAAATCCAGTCTAAAATGTTTATGCATGTCTGAAATGTAACGTGTACATCCTTTCTTTCATTCATACTTGTAAGATTTTCTTTCCCAGTATTTCTGAAAAGATATCTCTAATACCATTAGAAACGAGCTCCTCTGCCTATCTTTTATATTCTCCCCTCACTTGGCATCAATAACTATAACCATTCTTACTGAGAATTTCCTGTTAATATTTTGCAGTTTTAGAACAATTACTCTTCTCTGTGAAGAAAACTGGAATGAGAGTTGCTTGTACATTTATGAAGGTGTTTCAAATAGGATGGTTCTCATTTCTCAAAAACTTATTCAGTTTATTAATAATATTCTAGGAAAGCACATCCTTTTGTAGGTGACCTCTTGAATTCTAAAACAAATTCCTTATAATAGCAATCTTTCTAGTGAGATAAAAACTTACTCTCATTTTAATGCTTTTTTAACCTGGATGGTATGAGTATATCTGCACAGAATATGGATAGGATTGTTCTGGGGCATGTGTTGCTCACTCTAAAAAAATCAAGACAAACAAAACAGTTTTAAACTAGGGAGGTGCTCCAGCTTCTTAGAAATTTATTCTAGCTTCAAGGGTCATTAAATATCAAAGAAGGTGGTATTTAATCAGATGGAATACTTTAGATTGTGTTGAGTCAATATTAAACCTTTTGATTTTCTAAAATGTCACACTTTGTATAAATTGGAAGGTTTAGAAAGAAGGTAACAAGCAGTTTTCGTACTTTTAGTTTCAGGTTGAGTATTCCTTCATCATAAGATTTTCCCATTACTTGAACTCTTTTTTCTTGGCTGGCTGATGCATGGAGGCTGAGTAGTCTGATCAGAGATAAGAATCTAAGAAAACTGCTTCCGTGAAATTCATGTTTCAGTTGAGAATTATGAGAAACCGTTGTCCAGTTTTAAGCACAGTACTGAATTAAGTCAGTGAAACTTTAATTCTTTGCTATGTAGAAAGTCTTTGTCAATGTTGTTGCTGTTGTTGTAGTATATGTGTGACTGTGTGTGTGTGCTTGAGAGATCTCAGGACTCTATGCATAGTAGATATTCAGTAAATACTTATTAACCACCTGACTAGTCCCAAATTTCTGAATTTTTTTTGAGATATACATTCTTTTGAAAATCTGACAGACCCATTCCCTAGAAAAAAGCACACATGAACACATGCACAGTTTTCCACAAAATGCCTGAGGAATTAAAGATCTAAAGCCTATCTGTGAACACACAGAGATTCATTCATTTAGGAGATCCTCCAAGCACACCCCAAACCAAAGTCCTATTTTACACAAGTAGAAACTGAGACCAAGAGGTCAAATGAGTAATTAATTCAGAGGCCTGGTATGGAATAATAAGGAAGGGTGAGTTCTGTGGCAAGCTGAAGAACATAGAACCCCTCTCCGTGGGGTTCCTCACTCCACTCTAGCCAAAGTCGGCAGGTGGGAAATTGGGCTCAGTGTTGTCAGATTTCCTGTTATATCAATAATATGTTATTTGCTTAAATATAAAATGTCTTAATTTAAAATAGCGACAAATAACTCCAATTATTTACCAATTATTGGGCTGGCCAAACAAACTGTCCTCATAGCCTCATTTCTGGTTTTAGGCCAACAGTTCGTTACCTCTCTTGCAAATATTATACTGTGAAAGTGTCTCTCCAGAATGTTTCATTCAGGTAACAAACATTCACTGAGATTTATTATAGTCAGAACCCTGAGCCATGTACTCTGTAAAATGTACAAAGATGGATACAGGAATATTTGATATCCCTGAACTTAATACAGGGATCTTAATACACAATATACAAAAAAAGATCATGCAGATGTTTATGTTGAGAAAACACTTAGTGATATGGGAAAAAAAATGAAACAAGAAAACAGTGCCCTGGGTTCTCTGAAGGTTTGCTGAATTTCTGTCATGTCAACCAACTTGATGTGGCCTGCAGTGGGGTTACACACCCTGCGGAGTCCACAATAGTATTTTCTTTGCCCAATCTGAAGTCTTCCTTTAGACTGTTACTGATTTGGTGGTGGAACTAAAGAGGGATACATGCTACTGCTGATTCGTGAAGCTTTGTTGCAGAGAGATTTACCAAAGAAAACTAGAGCTGGATAGTAGGTAAAACGATATAAGCAGATTTTAATCAAGAAATTTTGCAATAGGGGGAAAAGAGAGCTCAATATAGAACTGTAGTCAATTTCCAAGACAACAAGAAAAAGTGGGTATATAGCCAAGGAAGACGGTAGGGAGAGTCAATCGATAGAAAATTACTGAGAGGAAAAAAGGTAGTAAAAATAAGAGGTAAGGAGAGAGTCTGGCTAAACTGACTTGGCGGGACTTTTGCTGAAGGCAGGCTAAGGTAATCAGGTATCACCTGGAGGATGGCAGTAGATGTTGTGTGATGTAAAGGTTAAGCATAGTTAAGAAGAGGATTCACAGGAGCCTGAGTAAAGTTGGGTCTAGAAGAAATTCTTTGTCATACTTGAATTGTCTTTAATCCCCAATCTTTCCTTTACCTGCTCTATAGTACAATGATCCTACAGCAGTTGCAGATGGAGGGATCTCTCTCCAGCCAGAATCTTCATAACAATAATAGTACATACACAGATCACCCTACAGATGAAAAGATCCAAAGATTTCTTTCCTCAGCCCATTGCTGAGTTCATGGCTGAGACACCTATAATAAAAGACAGGTTAGCGATAGCAAAGCATACAAATTTATTTAATTTACATTTCGCATGACATGAAAGCCTTCATGAGAAAATGAAGACCCAAAGAAACAGGGAAACCTGTGTATTTTTATGCTTACATTTGATGAAGTGTGTACAGTCCTGAATGTATGATTGGGCCAAGGGAGTATGATCTCATAGTAATAAACAGGGAGAAACTTAGCAAGGCCTGATTGATCAGATTCTTCTATGTTCCTGTGTCTGCAGAGGTAAAGACATTCCTTTCTTCCAGGTATGGAGAGGGCACCTCTGAAATGAGGGTTCCCTGCTTCAGTTGAAGATCAGTTAGGTTTTATGGCCTGCTTCAAGGAATAAGGGGTGAGAGTCACCTTCTCTCTTCTGCTGTTTTCTCAAATGCTAAGGTACCGTATTTTGGGGTAGCATATCCTGAACTCCATCAACATTTTAATTAAAAAAAAATTTGTGAATAAGATTTTTTTTCATGCTGAATGTGTATATGTATACATATGTGTATATGCACGTTTCCTCCATGTTTCCAGCTTATATAAATAAATGTGCACTTCTTTCCTTGTTTTCCTGAGTTTATAAGTTTGAATTTGCAAAAGATATCTAGTGACAGTCGCTAAATGTCAACATCACCAAAGGTTGCCTTAAATACTCTGTTATCTCTTCTTTGTGATTCTCTTTCATTAGAACAAACCAGCTCTCACCTTGTAGAATACAGGATAGTGTCAGACGTAGGAATAAACAGCAGCAAAACTTGCAGGTGAAATTAGAAGGATTGGAGGAGGCAAATAAAGTGGGAAGGAACGAGGCTAAGGAAATACCTCACCCAGGGAATTTAGAACCTGGTGGGAAATTAGCATTGAAAATGCAAATGAGGTTAGGGAAATTAAGAGGATTAACTGGTTTACAGGGATTTATATGAAAATAAAGAGAAGATCACTGAAAACCTTTGAGATCTGCTCTCCCTCAACAGAATTAAAGCGGATTTTGTTCTAGAGATGTGTGTGTGTGTATGTGTTTCTCTTGTTTTATTGCTACTTCTAATTTGAAGGCATTGGACCAGTAATTGCAAATTGTTCTCAGAGACTATATTTGCTCCCTATACCTTGATATGCTGCCTATGTCCAGAGACTGACACCTGAGGAAGCTACCCTGCCTCATTGCTATCTTGTGATTTGTATTATTATTAACAGTAACTGGCTGGGCTTCAATTTCCAACCTTTTTAGATTTTCTGGTAAATACAGACACCGTGTTAGAAATAATTTTTGTGCATAGTTCATCTGTGTTGGCCAGACATTTTTTTCAGGGTTGACTGAAGAATAATTGAGTTTGGCATCATATTGTCTAAAAAATTTAAAACCACCAAACAAAGGAAAAAAGATGTAAGTGAAAATCTGGGCAAATGTTAATGCATACTCCATAATTCGTAATTTAATTCACTAAAACATAATTCAATTTATGCTGGGTGCCTCATACATAGCCAAAACACTAAACTGGTTAGATTGGTGGGAGATAAAATTAAGTACTCTGAGTTCAAGTGTACTTAAACTTGAAGCCAGCCCATTCACCCACTGTGATTTTGGGCAATTTTGCTTTTCTAAACTTCACTTTCCTTGACTAGAAAAGCAGGTTCATTGGGTTGTTGTGAGAATTGAATGCAATTAAATGAGATAGTTAGAGCAAATGGCTTAGTTCCTGGGTGTGTTGTGTTGAGAGAAAGGGTGAAAAATTGAGAAAGTTTGAACAAGCGTAGATGCTAGGTGGCTAACAACACAAAAGAAAATTTGAATAATCACTTTTTATGGAGGCATTATCAGGGAAAAAAATCTTTCTGAAGATACATGTCTGGGAAGAATGAGATTTATCAAGTGACAGGTATAAATCAGGAGTTGATGTAGACATATTTTCTAATTTAATTCACAACAAATCTGTCAGTAGATGTTATTTTGTTTCTATTGTACAGAGAAGGGCGACTTGAGGGGGGGAAAGTCATTATCTTTGATGATATACCCTGTTTCAGAAAAAACCTGGATCAAAAGATTTCTCAGTGTCTCAAATGGAAAACTAGGCTTTGACTAGTGTGTACTCTTCCAGGTTATTTGCTTCCATGTGGTTTGAGCCTTTCATTGTCTGAGCTATTCTATAACTATGTAAATTGTGGAGGACTGATTAGAATACAAATGATTTGTGCCCCTAGACCTGCAACTGAATTCTTTCCTATGGAGGAGCAAATGAATTTTTGCCCCTCCCTACCAGTGCAGAATCCAGGTGTGCATCTGCTTGCAAATTTATTTCACTATTCCTATTTGAATCTACACGAGTGGTACTTTGAATTCTCCTTTTAAAGTGTTGTAACATGATTTAGTTTCCCTTATTAATTAACGAATTAAATAAAATCTTTGACACGAGCTCATTTTATATTTGTATTTGATTCATGATTTTACCTTTTTAAAAAATGCTTCCTTTAACACCTGTGATGGTTGATACTGAATTTGAACCTGGGTCTGATGTCAGAACCCATGTTGTTTTTCATTCTCTCATGTCTCTTAAGAGCAAGGAATTTAGATAAGCAAAGAAAAGAGAAAAAAGTCAAACTATTATTTCCCACCAAAATAAAAGCAGATTCCCAGGCTATTGATAATCCTTTAGTTTATTAAGACAGAAATTGTTACAGATTCCCACTACCAAAGACTCTATGAGTTTTGTAAAATGAAATAACAGTTCTAGGGGGTCTGGAACTGAGAGGAAGGAAGAAAATGGATGTAAATAATGATGGGAAATTCCGTTCCTTTTAGGCCATTATTCACCTTT
>NW_012145412.1:1842554-1843721 GCF_000956105.1 Propithecus coquereli
ACAGAAAGTTAAAGCTAAAAATGCTAGCAACCTAAATGAAAATTCTAAAGCCAGTGCTCTCAAACCAGGAGCTGTTGAGCAATATACTCCTTAGAATATATTTTGCTTGACTGTTTGATGGGCCCACACAGTGCTTTAAAGGGCATAAAACTAGGCAGGTGTTGTGCTTACATAAGCACAAACAGGTTACCGTCCACAGCCTTACAGACCTCATATGCTTTTGTATAGACCTCAAAAGTCTTTGAATTTGGGACCCCTACTATCAACTTTACGAAAATGCTACTACATGTAAAACCTGCTGCATTGTCACCACATCTATTCAATTGTAATGCAATAGACTGATTTGGGCAACATCTTGGCTACCAAAAATAGGCTTTTGTGTCAATTTTATAAATCATTTCTTAGTTAAAATCTCTTGGATAAGATAGACAGGTCCTGGTTAAAATATTTAACAGTGTATTTCAAAAGCACGTAAATGTACACAGACACACATCTATAAATGTAGGTACCTATAAATGTGTGATGCTGAGTCTCATAACTTGATAAATTATCTCTTGTTTCAGTTCAAAAGATCAAGTAGCATATTTGTACACATGGAAAAAGAAATAGGCATTCTAAGCATAAGGAACCACACAAAGATTCAGAGGGGCAAAATGATTTGATACATTAGCAACTAGGATGTTGAAAGGGGATGAAGGAGTTGAGCCCCACTGAGGACTTTGAATGGCATAGTGAAGAGTTTAAACTTGATCCTATTGCCTTGCAATCTGAGTGTGTGTATCTGTGTGTGTGTGTGTGTGTGTGTGTGTCCATGTGTGTATGTCCATTTTAAATAGTAAAATATTTCTTGTTTTAGAAAGGGAGATGATAACATTGTGGAAAATAAATTTAAATGGGGAGAGACAAAAGTTAAGGAGACAAGTGAAAAAGAAATTGTAATAATACTGAGGGGAAAATTCTGGAAATAGAAATGGAGCAAATAGATGTTATTTGGGAGAGTATGCCTTTGCAGATAAAAGGGAAAGAAATGTAAATATAAAGTGTTTCTTTCAAAAGTCTGTTTTGAAGAAAAAAAAACTTTTCAAAAGCTTGGCCTCATCTCCTTACCAGTGTTTATAGAATTTTTTTAAAATAATTACTTTAGTATTTGACTCTGAATATGCTGGA
>NW_012145412.1:1846286-1848248 GCF_000956105.1 Propithecus coquereli
TAAAATAGTCAGTAAACCAGTAAGCCAGTAAACAGAAGTGCTGTCATCCAGGCATTATTGTTCCCTTTATAGGGCACAGGTACAAAACTTTGTCACTTTGAAGCCAGGCATTGACTTCTCTCTAGCTATGAAAGACCTAGATGGCCTCTTCTTCCAAGATAAGAATGGTTTGTCTACATTTAAAATTGGCTGTTTAGTACAGTCTCATTTAATAATGACCTTAACTAGATCTTCTGGATAATTTGCTGCAGCTTCTAAATCAGCACTTGTTGCTTCACCTTGCACTGTTATGGTACAGAGATGGCTTCTTTCCTTAAACCTCATGAACTAACCTCTGTTAGCTTCAAACTTTTCATCTGCAGCTTCATCAGCTCTCTCAGCCTTCATAGGATTAAAGAGAATTAGGGGCTTGGTCTGAATTAGGCTTTTATTTAAGGGAATGTTGTGGCTGGTTTGATCTTCTATCCAGACCAATAAAGCTTTCTCCATATCTGCAATAAGGGTGTTTCACTTTCTTATCATTCATATATTTGCTGGAGTAGCACGTTTAATTTTCTTCAAGAACTTTTCCTTTACATTCACGAGTTGGCTAACTATCTGGCTCGACAGGCCTAGCTTTCAGCCTATATTGGCTTTCCACATACTGTTCTCACAAAGCTTAATCATGTCTAGCCTTTGATTTAAAGGAGAGATGTGTGGCTCTTTATTTCACTTGAACACTTAGACACCTAAGTGTCTTGCCTAATTTCAATATTATTGTGTCTCACAGACTAGGGAGGCCCAAGGTGAATGGGAAAATGGAGAGCAGTCAGAGCAGACACAACATGTATCAATTAGGCTTGCCGTTTTATTCAGGTGTTTTTTTGTGGTGCCCCAAAACAAGTACAATAGTAAGATCATAGATCACTTATAATAGATCACCATAACAGATGTAATAATAATGATAGACCTGCTCAACACAGGGTAGCCACAAATCTTCAATTTTTAAAAAATGCAATATTTGCAAAGTACAATATATCACAGCATGATATTGTGAGGTATGCCTGTAATCATTTTTCTTATTTTATAAACTAAATAGGGAACTGTTTCCCCAAATAGAAAAGAAACAAATCAAAGATGCATCTACTGCATGGATCCCAGGATGAAAGCAGTGGAATGTAGCGCCTAAGAGCTTAGACTCTGGAATGAAGCTGCTAAGGTGTGAATGCCAGGATTTCTATGTACTGCTGTGGGATCTTTTTGTGCCTCAGTTTCCTCAATGATGTCTGGGGCAAAGGGGGTCTGTCTCAGAAGAACATTGTGAAGATTAAGTAAATTAATGTTTATAAAATGTCTAGAACCATCCCTGGAACATTTTAATAATATATTTTGTTTTATTATTTTGACAAGGTACACATAATTAGCCCAGATTGATGTTCATAGTATGAAGAACAAGATTCTATGGCAAAATTTGTGTTTTTAAAAGTGAACATGCTTTTATCAGTCTTGAGACAATGATGCGGGTCATTCTTCCTGATTTGAGCTGCTTAGCTTCTCCTTTATCAGGATATAAAGCGTTTTCTATCTCATCCATATGCCTGTACTTGCCCTCTGGGTAATATGGTGGTATATCTTTACACCATATACCAATATACCAAGATCTAGACTTAGATAATAAATAAACCTGAACATTGATTTTCTTTTGAGAAGGACTATCTACTTTACCAAAGGTGGATTATGATGAAGGTACTCACAAACAAAATACTGAATTATTAAAGAATTGATGTAAACCCAATTGGAAAAAATGTTAATTGCTCGTCCAATTTTGATTCTGTTAAATCAAGCCAAACACTTGACAGAGTAACAGCGGAGAAATGATAAATAGTCTATCAGTTTGTCCTGAACAGCAGATCTGGTTTGAGGGCAGCAGAAGCAGCTATATTTCCATCTTTTTTTTTTTTTTTTTCAACTCCAGTTTTTTCC
>NW_012145412.1:1848298-1849384 GCF_000956105.1 Propithecus coquereli
AATGATTAGGAAAGTTTTCTTCCCTCATGTGGACTACCTTTTAAATGAGGATTCTCATTACTAACTTCTATTCTCTTTGGTTTTAAATTAATACTTTAATTTTTATCCACTATGGATTAAGAATACCACTCTAATGGTACTTGACTGAGATGACAGCATCAAGAAAAACTAAATAATTCAAAACTGTTTCTACTCACTCTCAAGAGCAATTATGAACAAATGATAAAAAGCTCGATGTTCAGGTATTTAAAGAGCAAGTGCAAAAACTCCATGGCCCTCAACAATATGCAAATTGAGTTATCAATATTTTAATTAATCATACTAAGCTTGACTGACTTAAATCTTACTCTATCTTTAGGAAAATTTCTTATAATCTTTCTATGATTGGCTATTTTTAGTAAAATAGTTGTTTTCCTAAGAAAAGTTACAAGTAAATACACTAATTTATATTTACTTATTTGGATATTGATGAATAAGCTGATTTATATTTACTTCTGTGGAGACTGATGATAAAAAGATCTTAACACATAAAACACATAAAAAGATCTTAACAATAAAGTTACTGTGATGATTTAACTCTTCTTTGCTAACTGTTCTTTGTC
Source organism: Propithecus coquereli (assembly GCF_000956105.1). Lineage (NCBI taxonomy): Eukaryota > Metazoa > Chordata > Mammalia > Primates > Indriidae > Propithecus > Propithecus coquereli. Next base: position 1,848,901 of record NW_012145412.1, read on the forward strand.
TAGTGACCTTATTAGTTGTCTGTGTGTACAACATATGAACGCATTATTTCATAACCTTCTGAGTACTAAGTTTTAGATTGTTTTTTAATTAGCATTTTAATTGCTCATCAAAGTAATTGAAGATGGAGTTAGAAAATGGAGCATTTGCTAATTCCTTTGGTACCAGTCAACACTAAGTTTTCCCAAGGTCAAGTACCCTTTGGTAATACTAATAGAAGCTAGCTTTGCTTTAAGCTCCCTGACACATATTACAATGCTGGGGCTAGTATTTTTGAGAGTAGGAGATTTTTCTTCCTTCTTTCTTTTTGAGTCTTTAGTTTATCAAGAAAAGAAGGGATTTGATTGCTTTACAATGAAAATATGGAAGACAAATAGACTATTCCTTGTGATCAAAGGTATGTCAGATTAGACACTGGCTACCTTAGTTGAGATGTGAACTTGTTGGATCAATGTTGGACTCTTTGTAGGCAAGAGAAATACGCAA
>NW_012145412.1:1854064-1856612 GCF_000956105.1 Propithecus coquereli
GCCCATAGATCTCTCTGTAGCCCTTGGAACATTTAGTCTGGCTAGCTCAAAGTTCTGTGTAAAGGGCAAGTGTCCTTGCTTTACCTGTAACCCAGATACTGCTAGGGCACTGGAATTTTCCTCGGATTAAAGGTTTAATTTTCTTTAAGGATAAAAACTTAAGACTTCCAGAACTTAATGCCAACCAATGTTCATCTAAATAGTTTGCTCTACATATCTTGATTAGATATACATTTTTGTATATTTTTATGTATTCAGGGAGATAAATCACTATCAGTTCAGTTATGTATATACTACAAAATTATAAGCTCATAAAATAAAAGCGCAAGTGCTCAGGAAGGCATTCCTGTGGAGATAGCTAAGATAAAAAATGGTGAATATTGATTCAAGTCAACATGGTTTATCTAAGCATATATTGTGTACTCAGCACTGTACTAGCACCATGGAGAAAAGAAATAGTTGATTTTCTTTCAAACTTTTTCGTGGAAAGTATTGATGCAAGCAAGCCCTTATGAGTGAGTATATAAACCTTAAAAAAAAAAGATTCTATGTTTATGATGTGGCATGACTGTCATAAAATTCATTACATAGAGGAGACATGGCGCCTTTATGCATGTAAAAGGTTGTGGGGAGGGGATTTGTGAAAGAATACTTATTCCCAGCGTCACTCACCTAGGAACAGATTCTGTTTCTTAGGCAGAAAGCAAGAAGATTGCTTTAAAAGATTGACCTTGGTGAGTACAATATGGAAATCTCTATTTCTTTGTCGGAACCATAGTATTATGATCATTCCTAAAAAGGAGTTCATGGAGAGTGTATCTTGAGATAGAATATCTGGATTGGTGGTGATAGAATAGATTTGAGAGTTACGGAATAGATAACTTGAGATTTTGTATAGCAATCCCTTATCAAGTAACCATGAAGTAGTATTAAAATCTTGTATTCCCTTGGGGTTTGGTAAAAATCTTAGAAATATTTCACTCTTCCTCAGCAGTGTTAAAGGGAGTCTAAGTGTAGGGTTTTTGTTTGTTTATTTGTTTCTTTTTGTTTACATTAGAACTATTGGAAAAGGGTACTGTAGAGCCAGAATGGAAGTGGCAATGGTAATTGAAGTAAGAGAACCTCAGGGATGAACTTGTCCTTATTTCTTAGAGATTTTCTTTCCAGGAATAAAAGTTGGAGATTCTCAATTAAATTTTCTTCATTATACACACAGACAAATACACTCACAGACACACAATGCGAAACCAAATAAAATGGATGTGGTCCTCACAGCTTATAATTTACTGTGAGGGATGAATAGCAAATAAATAACTCAACAGTTATTTAATTATAAATTGAAATGAATGCTACAAAGAAAAAGGTCAGAGAGCAAACAATGCAAACTAGCCTAATTTATTTCGGGGGATCAAGGAATTCTTACCAGAGAAAATGACATTTTGGCTGAGCCTTGACAGATGAGTAGGATTTTAACCAGGCAAAGAATGGAAGAAAGGATGTTGCTGGAAGAGAAAACAACTTATATGAAGGATGTGAAGTGAGAAAGATATGATGAATTAAAATAGCTAAAAAAAAAGCCCAAGCAACTGAGTCCCAAGTAAAAGAAGGGCAGGGTGAAATGGAGTTAGGCAGATAGACAGGTGTACTAGATTTTTGTGGCCATTGTAACAAAGTACCTTACAGGTTGCTTAAAACAATAGAAATCTGTTCTCTTACATTTCTGAAGGCTAGAAGTTGGAAATTAAAGGGTTGGCAGGTCCAGACTCTCCCTCCTAGCTGCCAGTGGTTGCTGAGAATCTTTGGCATTCCTAAATTTGCAGCTGCATAACTTCAATCTCTGCACAGTCTTTCCTTTGTATGTCTGTGTCTTCACACGGTATTCTCCTCTATGTGTTTCTGTCTCTGCTTCTCTTCTCCTCAACTTATAAGGACACCAGTCATATTGGAATAAGGGCCCACCCATTCCAGTATGGCCTCATCTTAATTTACATCTTAACTACATATGCAAAGACCCGATTTCCAAATAAGAGCGCATTCACAGGTAAAAGAAATTAGTGCTTCAGATTATCTTTTTAGGGGATACAATTCTGCCCACAACAGCAGGGTCTGTAAGCTCTAGTGTGGAGTTACTGTTTCATTCAGTAGGAATCCATTAGAATGGTTTAAGGAGAAGAATAGCATTATCTGATTTATTTAATACTGTATAATTCCATTTATAGGACATTTTAGAAAGGGAAAAAGTCCAGTAGTAATAAGACGTTACAGGTATGTTTGGGGATAGATTACAAAGGAGCACCAGATAATTTGAGGAATGGAAGGAAATATTCTACATCTTGATTGCTATATGAGTTTGTCACTATTTATACATCTATATACCTGAAGAGGATAAGTTTCTCTGTATGTAAATTATGTCAATATTAAAAAAAAAATAATGAAAATGGGTTCAATTTGGACCCTAAAAATGGTGGTGTAGTTGAGACAAGGTTTTTACTTAGCTTATAGGGTGGTGACCAGCTCTTGGCATTCTACTGTATTGCCGTGCAGTCTG
>NW_012145412.1:1857897-1859129 GCF_000956105.1 Propithecus coquereli
TGAAGGTTAACAAAGTGTGAAGTTTCTCAGCATGGTTTCCTAGTCCTTCCTTGAATACAATCAAAGACTTTGCCTTAGGTAGAAGTGGAAATAGACTAGATTCGGATGAAAACTCTCGTCCTTGCCCAATCAGGTGAGAATAACAAAAATTCCAGCTGGGAAGAAGGAGCAAAGCCTTTCAGAGCATCCTGACCCAAATGTTTGTCCAGCTAGTTTACTTTGGATATTGCAAGACCCTCCAAATTATAGAGATATTCATGAATAATGGAATGGGAACTTATGAAAGAACTTATTTTTGCTCTTATTCACCATAAGAAACAAGTGTTCTCAGTATAAGGCAGAGTGAAAGGCTCTCTTGATTTTGAGTTCTGGCTCAGATATCAACAGATCCTGTCCCTGAAGCAAAACACAAACAACTTTATTCATTCATTCTTTTGATTGATCTACACTAAAAAATTCTCTGAGTTGTATGAGTTTGGCATTGCTGAAAATCCTTCCAGTTCCTTCAAAGATGGACATGCTTTATGGCATGTTTAATTGAATGTCACCTATCGATGCTGTTGCTTGAGAATTTTAGGGACAGGGGTCCTCTCTGGGAGAAAGTTGATTCAGGGAACAAAGAAAGTAATTCTGGGAATTTTCATATCTTTGACAGAGCTGAGTGAGCTGGAAGTTATGGATTTAACCCTCTGATTCTCCAGGCTGAAAACCTCTTTGTGTTCATTCATCGTTATTAGACAAACAGAGTGTGGCCTCAACATCTCAGGGCTGAGCTGAGCATGCTCTAGGTTTCACTACTGAGACAGTGCTCTAATAATTTTGTTTGAGCATCATGTTTTTATGAAAAGGACAATGTAAAGGACTAAAAACCTATTTGTAGCAAGATCATAAATGGGAGAACATCTGTTCACAGGCACATTTTTTGTTTGTGGTTGGGAAAGTAATTGAGTCAAATTCTGTTCTTCCTTATCTTCTTTTCTTTTCTATTAGTCACTAAAGATTTGCTACTTTAGAAATGCATATTTTTTCATTCTGATAAGCACTCCTGCTTGCGGGGCTTTTTTTCCTCAGTGGTGCCACTTTGGAGTCACCTATACAGTTTTCCAAAAACTGTCATCTTCACTCTTGCCTAAGGGGATTTGAGATACAGAAATATGTGAAGCCCTTGTATAATTTCTCCTTGTTTTTTAGAAGAAACTGTCCTGAGGTCAATGATGTGAGTTAATCTCTTC
>NW_012145412.1:1872169-1874647 GCF_000956105.1 Propithecus coquereli
TATGTCATATACCATGTTATATAATTTATAACTCAGCTTCAAATACTGCCTTTGGTTGGATAGCTATGAAATAGAAAGGGTGGACATTCTAGTTGTAGTTTATAAAAAAGTAAAGTTTCTGTGCTTAAGAGGTCAAATCACTTGCTCAAGCCAGTAACAGCCAGAGAGGAGACTGTAACATTGGGCTTGTAACTGTCCATGTATCATGCTATTTTCATATTTCTGAATCTCCCCTTCAGGCTCCAATATTTTTCCATCCTTCCATCTCACAAAGTAGGAGCATCCAAGACTCATTTGGCAACTTTATCTTTCATTCCCAAGAGTCAACCTGTTACTGAATTTGCAATATGTTCACTGGCTTTCTGCACAGGTAGCATCCACAGCCACAGCCATTGCTAATAGCAATGGGAAGGGAGCATCATCATTCTTGGTGGAAGGCTGATCTCTTAAGGAAGTTGCCACTATTTATCTCCTTTCTAATTTCTCTCAATAATATGATTTCACACACTTAGCATAGACTTCACAAGAATCTTGCCAACATAGTACCTTAAATATAGTTGTTAAACCTCTGTTGGAGAACTTCTCAGGCAAACCATTGTTTCCCAGCATGTTATCCTTCTGGTCACATCCTTTGTTGCCAAGCCAACTCCACTTTCTTGATCTATTTACATAAAATTAGCCAAGGACTTTGCCTGTGTAAAAGCATTTTGAATTCAGTATTTGAATGCCTGGGTACATTTTTCACTACTTATTTTAAGATGCTATATTTTAAAATGATTTTTCTAATCTAAATAGTGGGAAAACACAGATTATAAAAGCAAGAAGAAGCCGGAAAATCATCTGATCCAAAGGACAAAGTACTCAAAAGACTACAGGGGCTAGAAAGGTGACTAAAGTGACTAATGAGCATTGAGTGAGTATTGGAATTGAATTAGTTTCCTAGGGCTGCTGTAACAAAGCACCAAACACTAGGTAGCTTAAAATAACAGAAAGATATTCTTTCAAGTTTCTGGAGGTTAGAAGTCTTGACATCAGGTGTCAGCAGGGCCATGCTTTCTCTGACAGCTTTGCGAAAAAGTCCTTCCTTGACTCTTCTGGCGTCTGGTGTTTGCTGACAATCCTTGGCATTCCTTGGCTTGCAGATGCATCATTCAGTCACACGGCTGTCTTCTCCCTCATGTCTTCACATCATCTTACTTTCCTCTTCGCATTTCTGTCTCTATGTCAAAATCCCCCCTTTTCATACAGACACCAGTCAGTGAATTAGGGTCCAACCTAATGACCTCATTTTAACTTGATTACCTTCGTTAAGACCTTGTTTTTAATTAAGATCACATTCTGAAGTCCTGAAGATTAGGGTTTCAACATATATTTTTGAGGGAACACAATTCAACCCATAACAGGGCTAACCTGGAGAGTGCCCACCCTCTCTAGAAGGGCAACAGTCACTCAGTTCTAGCCTATTGTTCTAATCTCAAACTTTGTTTTTTAAGAGACTGGAAATCTAAATATTTTATGCAAAATATATGTAAGTTATTCACTTTCTTTTATGATAGCTATGCCTGAGGGTCTTATCGAGCCTTCTGCAGACCCCCAGATTCTCTGATTGTCCTAACCTGTCAATTTATATATGAGAAACTGAGCCTCAATGGGCTGTGTGATTTGCCTGTGGCCACACAGCTGTTAATGGGAGAACAAAGCTCACAACTTTCTGCTTCTAATGTTGTTTATTTCAGACAAAACATAGTGTCTCTAATCCACTCTTACTTTTTTAGCTTTCAAACAGTCCTCTCTTCAGAATTGGATTACCATGTCAAGTGTGGGGGTGAGGGGAAACTTGCCCTTTCCCCTGAAAGTTTACTGAAAGATCAACTCACAATTAAGGCAGATTAATAAGAGGAAAGTTTACATACCAATACCATACACATGAGGAGAATCACACAGTGATTACCCAGTATCCCAGTGAAGTTCAGATATTTTTATATATGCCTTTTGGGTGGGTGGAAATGAGGGGTATTGGTAGATAAGGGATTGTTAGGGAGGATGAATGGATGGGGAAACAGATTGATTTGTAAATTAATCTGAGAGACAGATATTATTTTTAAGTGATTTGGGCTAGATCTGGTTGGCTTCTTATCTTCTTTCTTACAATATATTGAAATAATGGGAGAGGAAGGGAACTCAGTTGACTCTTTGATCTTTTGATCAGGTCGGTCCAGTTTAATGTAGATAGAAAGTTCCCACCCCAACGGCCCCCATGCTTTGTTGATCTAGAGGCCCTGCAATTCAAAATATGCTTATACCAAGGACTCATATTTTGGTGTGAAATTTCCTGGCTCCTTCACAAGTTCTATATGTTTAGAGAAACCTTCCTTTAATTTTCCTAATTTTGCCACATAATGATATTTTTAAAATTGCACATATTGTTTGGGTATATATAACCAAAATAATATGTCTAATTTTTTACATATATTAGAA
>NW_012145412.1:1875310-1880069 GCF_000956105.1 Propithecus coquereli
ATATTATTAAAAAGACAAATGATACCTAGAATATTCTAGAGTTACTATAAAGAGGATTTGAGAATGATGGGGAAAGTCGCAAAAGAATTTGGGAATCTCTCTTAATCCCTCCAATTAAAAAATAATTAAAAGGAAAGTAGGACAGAGAAGCCCAACACTTGTGTAAAAAAATTTACAACCCAACCATGTGACAAGATAGACTCCGAATCCTAAATATAGGATGGTATGGATAAACCATTGGCAGATCCAAAACCCCTGTGGTGTCCTCAGAGTGGAAGAAAGGAAAGGATGATAATAGCACCTCTGTTCATGGCCTTGAGATTAGGAAAACCACCTGAGATCAGCAAAGGGCACTCTTTGGAAACATAGTGGGCCAAACTGAGAACAGCACCTAAAGCTGGGAGGGAGGTCTGCAAGATGTATGTATGAGTAAGTGCAGAGACCACAATGGCAGCACTCTGGGCTGTAAATTCCGAAAATTCAACAGATCAAAATAGCTCTCCGTACTATCAATCTGTTGCCAAATTGCTGTGTATCCTACAGCATATTTTCTATGCATCTGCAAGGAAAAGTTGTAGGAGTTGAGGTCAGAGAGACAGGTAGGGGCCAGATAATGCCAGGCTTTGTAGGCCTGTTAAAGAGTTAGATCTTATTCTAAACATATTGGGTCAACATTAGAGGATTTTAGGCAAGATGTGACATCCGCTGCTATGTATAGTATGGATTGTAGAGAAAGCAAAGAGGAAGAAAGGCATATGAGGCAAAAGTCCAGGGAAGAGGCTAATGGCTTAGAATTGGAGGATGATTAGTGAAAAAGACACTCAGGTGGGCTATTTTTACATGTTTTGGAGATCTAGGCAATAGAATTTGCTGACTGATTGGAAATGGAGTAAGAAAGAATAAGATGGAGATTTGTGCCTATATAACCAGATGGATAGTGCTAATAATTATTAGAAGAAGAAAGTCATCAGAGTAGGCTTTGGGAAGCAGGGGGTGGAAATTAAATGTTCTGTAATGACCATATTAAGTTGGATACAAATCTGGAGTTCAGGAATAGATCGGGGCCGGATATCTACATTTCCGAGTAATCAACATATAGATGAGATGAATAAATTGCTCGTTACACAAAATGGAGATAATGGTTAAATGATATTCTACATTTTGCTTTTTAAAAATAATCTATTTGGAAAGCTTTCATAGCAATAGCTCTACTATGCATCATCCGTTTAATTATCTTTACATTGTATTGTACTGATGGACATTTAACTGGCCGCATCGGTCGTCTTAGTACATATATCTTTGCATATATGTGGGTGTTCATCTATAGGAGAAATTCCTAGAAGTGGGATTGCTGCATTCAGGCATATGTGCATTTAAAAATTTGATAGGTATTGCCAAGTACTCCAAACAACAATATATAAAAATGTCTGTTTCCTCATACCCTTGCCAAATTTTATAATCCTTGGCAATCTGATAGTTTAAAAAAAAAAGGAAGCATTTTTGTTATTTAATTTGCATTTTAAAGAATAATTAGTGAGGTTGAGCATCTATCCATATGGTTTTAAGCTATTTCAATCTCTTTTTCTGTGAATTGAACTGCCTGTTTATCCTTTGCCTATTTTTCCATTGAGCTGTTGTTTTTTTCTAATTTTTTTCTCTATCTGTTGAGTGCAGTATAAATATTTTTCAGATTTTTACTTTTCTTTGAATTTTGGCATTTTTTGGCAGCAGGATTTTTGAAATATGTTTATTCTTAATACAAGTTTATGACTTATGTGATCATAGTCATATATTCAGAATGACACTAGAGATGAAGTTATGAAAGTGGTAGGAGTTAATATATTACAAATCTCATTCTGCTGCAGGTTTGCTCAGTGCCATTGGGACAATCATTTAATCATGTGCCTTAGTTTCCTCCTTGTAAAATGGAAATCACAGTCTCTGCCTTACCTTCAAGAACCTATTTAAGAAGAAATCTATGAACAAATATAAGAATACTCTTTGGGGTTTTAAATACCCTGAAAATATGAATTTATGCATGCTAGGTAGATTCAATAACATATTGTATACACAACATTGAAAAATACTAAGAATTTCCAGTGCTGTTTAATCTTTAAAGCTTCTTTTTTCCCTAGTTTTTCTTTTGTCTTTCTGCTTCTCTCCCTTCTTTTTTTCTGCCTCCTCTTCTTTCTCCTTCCTCTTTCTTGCCCTATTACATGTGTCATTATTCTGACGCCGAACTGTAGTGTATAGCAATCTGGATACATTTGCAAGATTGTAAGGAAAATAAGGGCCTGGTGATCACTAGAGGCTCTGTCCCCCGTGTCCTTTTCAAGTGACATCTGCTTGATAAACATGCTGATGAATTATGCTAGCTAATTGGGGAGTCACCAGTAGAGATGAATAGAGGAGAGATGTGTTCATAACTCTGTGAAGTGACCAAATTATGTACTGGCAAGAGCACTGACCTGCGAGTCTGCGCATCTGACAGCCAGCTCGATTTCTCCTAGTAACTGGCTTTAGAGTAGTGATTTATAGCTATGTCTTCTTATAAAATAAAAGTTACAGCATTTACCTAATTTAAAACTCAAGCAATTAGAAGAATGTGACTGTTTGGATGAACGAAAAAAGTAAACTCAAAATTAGGATTATGGATGATAGACTCAGTCATAGTCTTGCCATCCATAAAAACAAAATAAGACAACACCACTAAATGTTGTAGAACTCTTATAGCATCTTTGTGAAACACATGTTGAAAACTCTTTTCTCTGAATTATCTTTTCTTAATTTCTCACTAATATATTTAATTGTGTGACTAGTTTTCTATAAATGGAAAAAAGGAAGGAAGGAAGGAGGGAAGGAGGCAAGGAAAGGAGGAAGGGAGGGAGGAAGGAAGGAAGGAAGGGAGGGAGGGAGGAATAAAGAAAATTTCACAGTCCAGTTTCTTTCTATGTATACCCTGAGGGGACCAGAAAACATTATTAAGTGTTTTCTTCCTTACTTCACATTAAGTAAGATATCCCTATTATGCTCTGTTAAACTGTAAATCCAAATATCACAGGGGAGGGGGGAAGACATCACCTAGATTTCTGACACCCAGTTTGAATAATTTCTTGTTATTTGACTGACTGTCCAATCCTGAATTCTGCAAAAAAATAAGAAAAGCTTTACCAAAAAATGTTAAGAGCTGAACTGATTTCTCTAGCATTTTGTTCTGTTCTCTAACCTTTTAGCATCCATGATGGTTAAGATTGCATGGTTAAAATGGCATGTGATTTTAATGAGAGTCAACAGTAGTGTGCAACTGCAGGGCTTCAAAATGTACACATTTGATCCTTTACTTAATTTTGTCAAGAAATACACAAGGCAATTTATATGAATGAACATGGAAGTTTTGCATTCATTCATTTATTCACTCATTGTTTACCTACAATAAGTCAACTACTGTGCTATAAAGGTCATAGTGATATGAGAATAAATAAGGCATCATCCATTCCCTAAAAAAATGTGCTAAGAAAAGAGATAGACATATGTATAATTTTTCACACTTAAGACCATTAATCTAACATGTTGGCTGTTGGTGGTATTTTTATTGTTTTAGCCTATTTTAGGAATCAATGCACTTTAATAGGAGTTTTATCCCTTTCACATGCTTTTCTGGCATGGTGGTATGAGTGGGCAGAGGGGAGATGAGGGATTGCTGATAATGTTCAGGGCTTCCTACATTAAAAAAAAAAAAAAAAAACGAAAAAAACATACAGATGGTCTTGTTACAGCAAAGGTTCAGGAAGGCCAGGTCATGAAGAGAACTAGCAGCAGATATAGGGGCTTTTAAACTTGGTGCTAGTATCATTTTTTGCTATGAATCCCCCAAAACGAAGAATAAGTCTTGAGGATGCTGAAAAGAGTACATTGCTATATGTGAAGGGTCCCTGTCATATGTATCTTTTATCTAGTCTGATGTGCCAACCTGCCACAGACCTATTGACTACAGAGGTGAGAAATGGGGTAATCCATGGCTCTTTATAAACATAGTCTCTCCCAGACAACTTCTTGTTTGCTGTCAACCTATTTCATCTTCTCTTTGCCCTCAACTCGTGATGCCATCTTTTAGCCATAAGCACACTCTTGTCTTTATTCCCTAGTCTTCAGAATTGTGGCCTTTTGATTTGTCACTCTTCTAAATACGTGGCTCAGATTTATCCTATTGTCTCCTTCCAATTAGGAATCTCACACTTAAAATACCTTGATGTAAAGTGTCTCTCAGAGCCAGGCAGACCTGCTTGGTCTTCAACAAAAGAAAATAACTATATTTCGATTGCTAAGTGTGCTGCAAATTGTGCACAATGAATAATATTCTAAAGTATTTATGAAGACACACCAGATGACCTTGTGATGTCCCTTCTCTCCCTCGAAACGATTCACAAACCTGAAAATGTATAAACATTTTCCCTTTGTGTTTCGTCTGTTTTTATGTGTTTAGTGAAGCAGATCAGAAGAATTGGATATGAAAAAAAAAAAAACAAAAACACTAACCTTTTTATCTTGTCAATCCCTCAGCTCTACTGGTTGACATAATCTCAAATGGATCTCAAATAACCTTCCTGTAGTCTCCACGTCTTATTCCCCAAGGCATCTGTGAATGTAGCGTTTCCAAAAGGGGCAGAGTCTGGATGTCCTTTACTTTTCTTTCTTTATGTGAACACTATCTTGTCAGCATTTAGCATGTTGTTTGAAATACAGTCATAGCTGCCTCCAT
>NW_012145412.1:1880364-1899219 GCF_000956105.1 Propithecus coquereli
ATAACATCTTAGATGAACATTTTAAAATATTACTTTGCATTTGTTTTCCTGTATATATCTTAAAAGTTGTAACCATAAAAGTCATATTGTTTTTCTTCTGCTTTTTTTACTTAGTACATATCCTGAGCATTTCCCATGCTATTATATAGTCATCATGAACATTGAATATTGATTTTTTTATTCCTCTTCTCTAATGGTAAATGGTCATAAGGTTTACTTTAAACATAAATCACTGTGGCTTCTTATCCATGCACTGAAATATCAAGGCATGCTATTATTTAAAACTACCAGACTAAATTCTTCAGTATGAATAAAATGAAATGCCATCACTTGTAATTCTGGCCTTAATCAGGTGATTTGTAGCTCTTTCTCGCTACCTGCCATGTAAGGAGAAACTCTTGATAGAGTTGGCAGTAGAAACAGAGACACAAGTCTGGGACACATGATGCTGTCTGATGACTGCCGAGCCTCTGCTTAGAAACCTGGCTTCCCTTGAGATTTGTTCTAATTATAATAGAAGCTGCTCAGCAGAGGAAGGCAGATCTAGTAGCAAGATGGATGATGGAAAATCTGCAAACAACACTTGGAGAGATCTGTAGCAGCCTTATGTCAACACAATGACCTTGTGTTTATCAGAATAAAGAACCACCAGAAAGGGGCAACCAAGTTAGTCACTTCTCTGTGTAAGCCTATGTATTACTTTATATGCATTTATCTCCTTACTCCAGGGATTCTGTCTATTCAGAGGTCTGTTACCTAAATGGAAGTTGTTTATTAGATAACAACTGTTAACTTATATGTCTGTAATATTTAACTCCAAAGTACAGAAGGAAAGGGGTTCAAAGAAGAATTAAGATAAGTCCTCACTGTGCTTTGAAGAATTTGTAAAATTGCTGCCTGATTACAGAAAGATTAAAGTACAGAAGGGGAAATTCTATAAGTAAATCTAGGCAGTGACCTGACTCCCTGTTTAACGTAAGCACATGTTAAATAAAAGAAAATTTTATCTCAGTATTATAACTATCTAGTCTCTTTAGGAATTTTGGATGTTCAAAAAGATGCCACAGACCATCAGTAGAGATCTGAGCCTATTTACCAGCAGGAAGATGTGGAGCTGGGAAAGGTCAGAGTAAGATTCAAATAGGGCATTGCCTAATACATGTTTGAGGCAGAAAGTAGCCAAGCTAGGCTATGCTAAATCATCTCATCAATAAACAAGATCTTTTCCAGAAATTTAATTTCATTTGATTAATATCTTGGTTCAAGTAAGGGTTGCATTAAAATTCAGCAGATACTTGCATTGTGGATACATTTTTTAAAATATGTAGAGTCCTCTTAGCTTGTCAGACAAAATGTTAGGTCAGATTTAAGGCAGGCCAGGAACAGTCTGCCGTGTTGGGAGATTTTCAGATGTGTTCTTACAAGGCTCCTGATAGTCTGGAACTCTTATGTTCTTCTATTAACTTCACTTGTCAACAGCATACTTATTTGCATGTCCCAAAAAGTTAAGATGTTTGTCTAAGTAGAATGAGAAAAAGAGAACGAGATAATGCACAAAAAGATTTGGTTAGATATTGAATTGACTTATGGCAATGGACTTTCTTCCTGCTTTATGTCAAGAAATGACCCATAAGGCTGAGAATTCTCTTCACTGATAAGTGAAAGTCAATACCGAGCAGTGGAGATTCCTAGGTTTTGAAAGCAAACAGATTGAGCTGAATTCTAGCTCAAAAATTTACTGCCTAGGTGACCTTGGTCAGTTTCTTTTAATGTCAATTTTATTATTGTGATTTACCTTTTATTTAACCAATCAAAAATGCTTATTGGGTACCTTCTTTGTACCAGGCATTATTCTAACTACAGTATATTCATTAATAAAAGATCCCTGCCCCTCAGAGTTTATTTTCTAATACTTTTAAGCTGATTAAGGGAGAGTATACATGAATTTAATCTTTTAGCATAGTTCTTGGTACAGAGTAAGTGCTCGATAAATGTTAATTTTCTCCTATTTTTCCAATATACTTCTTTTTCAAATACATCTTAAAGCAACTTAGTCGGGCTTTGATATTTTGACTTAACCTCTCTCTACCAAATGTAGGCTTGTTATACTACAGACAAGATTAGTGTCATCCATTTCAAGCATAAATTCTCTACCCATGCATTACAAACGCAAGTGCTTATAGTGACCAGGCAGAGAGTGAATCGAGTTGAAGTAAAAGAAAACAGGCAGTGGTGAGGGTTGTGCAGTCAGGAGGATGCATGTCCAATCTGTAGGAGGCTCTAGCTAATTGTTACCATGTTGATGAATAGACCCTGTATGACAGTATCACCTAAGTTTACAAGGGAAACAGAAAATCAAGTTTATTATGTGCCGTTTTCACATGGTGAAATATGGATAACTAATTAATAACCATGCACAAGTTCACACAGGCACACATGCACAAACAGGCATGCACATACACAGAGATACCAATTCTGTGCACATTCAGTAAAACCAATCTATGGGCCACATGTTTGTGACCTCTAATAGACATTTTACTCATTACCTACAGGATTGATGATTATTAAATCCTGATTATATCTGATTGTCTCCCTTCTTTTAAGCCTTTCAGAGTCTCTTCGTCTCTTCATTGTCTATGTGGGATAATAGTCAAATCTAATGAGCATCATATCTGGAACTTCTTAAAAATATAAATTCCTGGAACTCATCCCTCACCTACTCATTAGAGTCTTTAGAAATGTAGCAAAAGAATCCACACTTTTGAAATACTTGCCCAGGTGATTCTGATGATGAGCCAGGCATGGGAACTATGGATCTACAGGACGAAGGATCTTATTTCAGCATGCAAGGCCCTTCACAACCCTATCGTTTCTATACATTGCTCAACATCCTGTCACCCTTGCTCTCCAGTCTTACCATGCCGCTTACCTTTCCATGAAGGTAACACCATTCTAATGCTTGATGTATCTGCATATAGGGGCCTCGTTGTTGCTTTTCTACCTTCTCTCACAGAAGACTTTGTTCATCTTTCAAGCACAGTTCCAATGTTATCTTTTCTCCAATGCCTTTCATGTTCTACTAAGAAAACTTGAGTGTCCCTTATTTTGCAGCTCCAAAGCACTTTGGGCTTGCCTGGATTAATGATACCTGCCATGATATATTTTCATTTCTTGTTCCCATGTGCTCACTCACCTCATGTCCAGAGTATGGCAAGTTTCTAGCACATGTTTGATAGGGGAAAAAAAAAAGAAAATGTTGATCTGAATATAGAGTAACAAATGTAATAAATTGGATTCACTCTTCACTAAGGTCTAATTTCATCAACCTATAAGGGGTCTTCCATTAAGAAAAAACAAAGTGAATCAGAACTGATCTGTTAGGTGCTTAATTTTCAGTACTTAGTTTTCAAATCATGATTTTGCACATTAATATTTGAAATAAGAAAAAGAAAATGATTTATCAATCATTTAATTTATTATCATTTTAGAAATGCATAATTTTGGAAATGCTGCAGGTTACGGAGTGCCCATGTTAGTGCTCTGATTTTTTTAAAATGTGGATCTCTTTGTCAAAGTTTCCATCTCAATTTAAATGTGTCCTGCTTAGGAGCCAGAAACCTCTATGGAGGTGAGGGCTAGACAGGGTGTCAGAGAGGTGTGCAGGGAATACTGTTCAGTAAGACTAACACCAGGAGACATTTACAGTCTGTAACAGTAGCCAGAGACTCAGACAGCTTTATTGATGTGTCATCAGGCTGAGAAGAAAAGGCACCGCGGCAGGGGTGACAAGGACACGTTCTGTGTGTTCATCGATCTACAGTCTCCCATGGAAAACTCCACATATTTCTGAATGTCTTGAGTGGTTTTATTGATGCAGCTCCTGCCAGCTGAGAGGGAATTGGAGTCTCCACATTTATTTTTCATGTCGTGTTGGCACTCTCGTTTAAGAATTTAATACATACATAGATGATGCCGGAAAGGATGGATATTGAGTATTTCATCAAATCATTTTAGGTGGGTTGCTGGGGAAAATTATGAAGCCCCAGAAAACCAAGAGGAGTATATAAAATCTACCCTAAGTACATTGCGTGTGTCTGCTATAGCAGTATTTCTGCAATCCTTTGTTACTGAAATCCTGCAGCAAGTGATGAATTTTGACCTGGGAACTAGTCAGTGGAGCAAAACTGTCATCCAAGAAGACGATACAGAAATCCGATAGAACTTTAATATTAATACCTGTCTAGTCTGTGATTGGGTATAGTCATGGAGTAGTTGAATTAAGGCATGTCAGTAGATCACAGAGTCTTAGGCCTAAACAGGACTTTGAAAGGTTATGCAATCCATCTCTAAACAGGAAAATGCCTATTATATTATATGGAGAAAATAACAAAAGAATACCTAAAAAACTGATAGATCCATTAAGTGTAGTCAGTTTGTGTATTAATTTTAATTTAAAAATATTTATACATGGCATTTATTTATAATTTCTTTGTATCATTAAATATTAAGTTAAGAATTAATTTCTTATAAAAATAATACATTTAGAAGCCTTTATTTCTTAAATCTAGTTTCTGATTTGTCTTTTTCGTAGTTTATTTTATCATTGATTTATTAGTTATTTGAGCCAACATGCTATATGCCCAGGTATGAGGCTAGGAATAATGTTCTTGAAACACTATTATATTTTAATAGGAAAAAAAAACCCACATTATTACCCAGAATATTTGGAGAGCTCAAAGGAACACCTACCCCAGCCTGGGTTGAGGTTGTTGAGGATGTGGAGAATCTTAGGAAGACTTCTTGGAGGTGAATAACTGCAAATTTGTATATTATATTAATATGTATCTCACAATATGTCTCAGTAAATCTTTAAAACCATTGGTTACATTGGAACAATAACTGTTCTCGTCTATAATGTTTTCCTCATTCTATGTCCCTCAGATCTCTGCATCATTCCTTGCTCGTTTTTAGGAATCTTACTCTCTTTGACCTTAAAAACAACAAAAACAAAAACAAACTAACAAACAAAACTTTATTGACCCTTTTCCCACCTCTAGATATAACCTAAACTGTGGCCTTTTCTTCATGACTAAGTTTTCTGAAATAATTATACACCTCCCCATCACTCCTCACCCTATGGATACCTGGCTTCTGTTCCTATTAATTGTCTGAAATAGCTCTGACAAAGATCACATGTGGCCTTCAGGGAGCTTTTGGGTCCTTATTTCATTTGAACTCTCTAAAGCATATGACATGTTTGACCACTCTGGAACTAGGAATCTTTCTTTTCCTTTGGCTTCTGAAACACCTCTCACCTCATTCTTTCCCTGCTGGGTCTCTTTAGTTTCTATTCTCCTTACTTGCATTATAAGTGACAGTGATCCACGGAGTTGCATTTTTATCCTTATCTCTTATCTCTCTTATTTTTCTTCTCACAGTATATACTCATATTTGTTGATTTTTATCAACTTCCAATTATTCAGCTATCCTTAATATTCTGGTAATTCACAAATCTCTATCTTTCCTTTTTTTTTTTTTTGAGACAGAGTCTCACTCTCTTGCCTGGGCTAGAGTGCCGTGGCGTCATCCTAGCTCACAGCAACCTCAGACTCCTGGGCTCAAGGAATCCTCTGCCTCAGCCTCCCGAGTAGCTGGGACTACAGGCATGCGCCGCCATGCCCGGCTAATTTTTTTCTATATATTTTTAATTATCCGATTAATTTCTTTCTATTTTTAGTAGAGATGGGGTCTCGCTCTTGCTCAGGCTGATTTCGAACTCCTGAGCTCAAACAATCCGCCCGCCTCGGCCTCCCAGAGTGCTAGGATTACAGGCGTGAGCCACTGCGCCCGGCCTTACAAATCTCTATCTTTCACACAAGTATCTTTGCAGAGCTTACCCTAACATCAAAACTGTATGTCATATATACCATAAGCCTCTGCAACTCAGCAGGTCCAGTGCTGAAATTCACATCCTACTTGTGGCCAACCCTTTCTCCTATGTGTCCTATCTATCCAGGGAACAAACACCTCTGATCATCTTTTGTTTGTGAGACTTCATTATTTCCTTTCCTTCAGAAAGCTCATTGCATACCTATTGATTTTAGCTCCTTGATATTTACCCACGGGTAAAAACCATCAGTAAGTATTTGTAAGACCCTGACAATTTTTTTTTTTTCTTCTCATTAGTTTCAAAACAGGCACTGAATAACCTGCGGATAGCTAGAATCACAAAGAGAATTGCTGGACTGGGGCCATGCCTGGAACAAGAACAGAGAAAATTAGGGTCCATTGTCAGCACATGTGTAGAATAAGTGACGGCTGCTCTCTGGCCTCACATCTAAGCTGTTCCTCTTCTTAGCCCCCCAGATCCCTCCACTGCCCATTAAAATAAGGAAAACAAATTTCATTTGGCAACTACAAATTATTTTGTCTACATTTGTTGGCAAAATGATTTGTAGTCAAATATAGACAACCAGCATTGTCTGCATTTTCAAAGAATACTTGAGAATCATGAACACAAAAAAATGATTCCTATTGTCTCATGAATAGTGGAACTAGGTAATACGTTAATTTAGAAAGTAAAGTTTTCTTAAACTTTCTCATGTTCTAATTGAAAGATAACTAATATCATGTTAGAATGTACTTTGCTTTGATTAAAGCAGTGTTCTTTGGGCAGAAAATTCAGTATATTGTATTAATACAAATCATAGTGGGGATGAGGAGAGGTTACTGAGGGATGAATTTGAATATATAGCCAAAAGGAAGGGGTTGTAGACCAAACAATGGTTTGGTATTTGTTCCAAGTGTAATGAGAAGCCTCTGAGATATATTTTAGCTGTATTATAATATAATTCTACTTGCTGTGTGAATTATATTTTTATATAAGCAAGACAAAAGACAAGGAGGAACATATGATAGTGTCTAAAAATAGGTAGCCATAGACATGGAGGGAAATGAAAAATTTGGAAACATATTTTAAACTTCCAGGTTTTTTGACAGATCGGATATGATTGGAAAGGAAAAAGAAAGGGTCAAAAATGTCTCTTAGGTTCTTTGCTTGAGCAAGTGGGTGGATAACAGAACCAGTTTTATGAAATGGCAAAGGCTGGAGAAAAAACAGAATTTGAAGAAGTATCAAGAGATCTGATTTAGCCATGTTAAGCTGGAGATGCCTATTAGCTAAGTGAAGCTATCTAGTAAGCAGTTATTCATATGCATCTGAAGCTCCATTAGTCATATTTTCTAACAGGAGTACCCTAGACTGTTTCACCATATTTATATGAATAAGAACCAGGTTTTTTCTCTGGGCTGACATAGCTCTTCCAACAAAAAGACCAAAAACCGGACAATGCATCATGGTGTATATTTCAGGAACCAGTATGCTGGGCACAGTAGTCACACATAGTCACACCTGACTATTCTGATTCCTTATCTTCCTGCTTATACAACTTTGACAATAAATCAAGAGAAAAGAAAATAATCAATTCTAAGGGGCATACCTCGAGTTGTATTTCTATAATGTTTCTGAGAAACGTTAGAATGGCATCAACAAGATTTCCAAATCATAGGTGTATTCTACATCACTCCTATCTGAACTTCACCTCTGGCCATTTTTGATATAGGTCTTGGTAAAGAAGACATATTTTCGGGCTGAGCCAGGTTCCTGGTCCTGTTGGTTACATCAGGAAATTGAAGTGGCAAAAAAGGGAAGGGACAAGATGCTTAAGACTTAGAGGTCATTAGGGAAGAATGGTTGGTGAAGTTGTAAAGGAAGTATAATAGAGAAATTTTAAAGAAAGAATAAAGGAAAAAATGGTAGAGTAAAGACAAGATTCCATCCAAGTTGAGATAAAGGGTTTAATATTTTGGCCTCTAGAGATTACTTTGTAATCATTATGTAGGAAATTCCATTGTTATGATATGTAATTATTGCTTACTATGGGATGAAGTTTTGGAGAGCTGCTGATGGAGAAAAAAAGTCAATTTGGAGGAACTTTTGGCAGCAGGGGAAATTATATAACGTACGTTGCCAGGGTTTTCGACTATGGGTAGGAATAATGTCCAATTTCAAATTGTGGACCTCCAAGCCAGAAATTCTGAAAGGATGACCCTCACCCTATGTTAATTGCAAATTAACATATCTGTAGCAGAGGGAAGCCCCTACTTCTTCAATATCCCCCATTAGCTACAGTGCAGCCAGAATTTATGCTTCTGGGTAGAATGTTGCCAGCACTCTGCCAAGGGAGTATCTGGGTTGCCAACTGGCCAGTAATGTCACAATGCACCTCACTTTTAGTTAATAGAAATGCTGAGGGAAGAGTGCTTTCTCTCGATTTTAGTAATGCTGTATGCTGCACTCATGAATTTTATGCAAGAAGAATGTCACCTAGATATTGGTAAGATTTCATAATTCTTAAATGCAATGATCATGCCAAAGAATGTGAGTAGCAACTCAATAGTTTTTCAGGAAAATTGAGTAACAGTCCATTACACATTGAACTTAGAAAAACAATTACATTCCAATGGTTCAGAGCAAAAAGGAGCCAAAGACAAGAGTAATATGCACCATCCAGATCCTGTTATCTACAGTGAGGGGACAATAATAGCTTTTTATAAATGCTGAGGGCCAGTGTTTCCTGCTATTGGGATCACTTTGAGCTTTATTCTCCAGCTTGTGCACAGACTTTCTGCCCTATCATCCTCAAATTGTTATGTTCCTATGATGTTTTATATGGTCTCACTATTGCTCTCTAAGTTTCTAGTGCCAGATTCTTGACATGGGATTCACAGTTAAATGAACCAAAATATAAAGTCATTACTTTCTGCCTTTTTGTCTCTGGTGGCTTGTGCAACACTGTGTTTTTCTGTTTGATGTTTGCAATAGAAATATTAGATGTCAAAAGAAAAAAAAAAGATGGGAATGATGCTGAAAAGGTCTCTGTAGGGGATACAAGATTTAAAACAGAAATTTTTAACGGTGACTTTTTCTGTCAATCAGGGAATAGAAAAAAGCAATCAACGGAGCTTAAGAAATTTCGATACAGCGCCCTTTTTTATTAAAAGGTTTTATTATTCTAAAAATTATTTTATATAGGCATATGACTTTAATGTGTGCTTTCGAAAAATCGAACACAGCAATAACTCCCCTGGAACTATTCTTATTCCTCAAATGTGTGTGAATATATTCTGTATAATATATGGCCGGGTTCACATATATGTCTGATGATAGGCACATCCAAGATCATCTAACAGAAGTTGTTTTGTTTTTCTTTTTAATTTGATGATTTAGCAAATTTAAAACTGGAAGAAATATTATACATGCCTAATATTTCACAGTTCAGTGAAAGCAGAGCAGGAAGTACTTACCTCCAAGGATAATATTTTCCTAACAACCCAATTAAAAATGGTGCATGATATGTCTGGATTTCAGAAAGACATTTGATAAAATCACTCACTGCCATTATAAGGAAGATAGAGAAATAAATATTAGATCAGAGTACTAATAAGTGGAACCACAGTTTGATTTTAAGTTAATATTGTAACAGTCTTACAGTTTTTAAGGTCTATCTTGAAGGAGAGGGATTATCTCTCCTTTGTGTGATTTCAGAGCATGTTACCATGTTATAAGGACCAAAGAGTAGAAGTCAAATGATATAGCTTGATTGGTTTTAAAATGTAATGGAGTTTCTTAAGAGGTAGTGAATTTCCCATCACTAGTCATATTCAACCAAAGAAATAAAAACCTATATCTGATAGGGGTTGGAAAAATTGAATGTAACAGTTCTCAGAATGTTTGGTGTTATGATCCCCCCTTTATATACTTAAAAAATTACTGAGGATTCAAAAAAAACACTTGTTTATGTGTATTATATCTATTAATAAAATGAAACTAAGAAATTTCAAAAAGTTATTTATTCATTTAAAAATAACAGTCAATCTATTCCATCTTAACATAAATAACATAGTTTTGTGAAATTATCTATTTTTCAATAAAAGTAAGAAGAGTGTCATATTTTATGGTTGTTTGGTTTACTAGAAGAGAGCTGATTCTCATATCTTCTTCCCATTCAGTCAGTTCAGGTATGTGTTATAATTTGAGATGTTAAAAAAAATCTGGTGTTACACAATTATGTAGTTTGAAGGGAGGGATGATATTTTCATTGCCTTTTCAGATCATTGTAGATATGTAGATATAGGGAAACTCAATAAGTGTAAGGTTTTAAAGGTCAATTGCAATGTGGAATCTGAAACCATGCCAATGAGCTTTTCATATCTGTTACATTACAAGGCCTTGCCTTAACTTGCACTTTGATCTTTTACCCATGCACGACCTTGTAACATCATATATTAGTCATTTGCAAAATATTGGCTCACTGGGTTATGCAGATCTTCCAAATATTGACAAATTTTATTATATAATATTAAAAAATCACATTTGTTAATACCATCGCTCATCCAATCAGAAACATTTTTTAAGTATTGGGAAGCTGTCAAGTTCACTGTGAGGGATACAGATCTTCCAAAATTCTTATTTTTGCATTGAAAGATCAAATTTAATCATAGGTCACAAATAATGTTAGTTTTTTTTTTTTTTGAAGTGACAGTCTCACTTTGTTATTTTTTTCAGAAAATGCCTGCCAAATAGCCCTGTCTGAAAAAACGTAGTTTGTATGTCAGTCATTTTGTCAAATAAAAATGGTGTTCTGTGAAAAAAACAAAACGAAATAAAAACTAGTCCAGCTCAACTAAACTATGTAAGTATTTTTCCTAAGAAATAGCTATTGTGCTTCCTTATGTAGAAAAACCACTTCTTTTGTATTTTACATTTCATAACATAGAATATTAAAAAAGATATATGCTCAAAGGATAAAATTTAATTAAATTAATAATTTTTACTGTTTCTTCAAGGACATAAAACAGGTAATGTTTTTGCTACCAGTGTGTGGACTTGAAAAACAGTGACTACTAATTTTGTTTGTGCCACTGCCTTGATGCCTGCTAAGGCATCATCGGTTTTACCCACCACTGCTTTTGCACCATCAGTGAAAATATCAACACAATGAAAAAGGCAAAGAGTGTCTTAGTATCATTATGAATATAGTTTTAACCTCTGGAAATCTCTGACAGGGTCTGTGGTACTTCCAGTGTTTCATGAATCATGTTTTGAGAACCCCTGGTCTAGTGATTAATAGTACAAAGTCTAGATTTAGATTACTTTGATTTGAATTCTGGCTACACTAACAAGTCATATGAACTTGGGCAAGTTACACAACATTTGTAAGCTTATTTCTTTCTTTTTTTTTTATTTCAGCATATTACAGGGGTACAAATGTTTAGGTTACGTATATTGCCTTTGCCCCACCCAATTCAGAGCTTCAAGCATGTCCATCCCCCAGACGGTGTGCACAGCACCCTTTAGGTGCATACACCCATCCACTCTTGCCTTCTTCACCTGCCCGACACCCAATGAATGTTACTAATGTATGTGCACTAAGTGTTGATCAGTTAATAGCAATTTGATGGTGAGTACATGTGGTGCTTGTTTTTCCATTCTTGTGATAGTTCAGTTAGTAGAACGGGCTCCAACTCTATCCAGGATAATACAAGAGGTGCTAGATCACCATTGATTCTATGGCTGAGTAGAACTCCATGGTATACATATACCACATTTTATACTCATGTATTGATGGGCACTTGGGTTGTTTCCACATCTTTGCAATTGTGAATTGTGCTGTTACAAACAGTCTAGCTCAGATGTCTTTTTTATAGAATGTCTTTTTTTTCCCTTTGGGTAGATGCCCAGTAATGGGATTGCTGGCTCAAATGATAGTTCTACTTGTAGCTCTTTGAGCTGTCTCCATATTACTTTCCACAGAGGTTGTACTATTTCTTTAAAAAGCAGGAACAATCATAATAACTATTACATAGGGTAGTTGTGAATTTTTAAGTTGAAAATGTTATAAACCAAGAAGCACATTATTGACTATAGTTGGCATATTTTTGTATATTTCACTACTTTGGTGATAATGATCCAGTTATATTGAGAAAGAAAGTTTGTGTGATGATTTGGACCAGTTAGAAATTAGAATAAATTGCAGTAGTTCCTCTGTATCCTGGGGGATTGGTTCAAACCTTTCCCCCAGAACCATAATCCTTGGATGTTCAAGGCCCTTATATAAAATGGCTTAGTATTTGCACATAGCCTACATGCATACTCCCTTATACTTTAAATCATCTCTAGATTATTTATAATGCCTAATACAATGTAAACACTGTACAAACAGTTGTTATACTATATAATACAAAATATTTGTATTATAACTTGTTAGGTTTTTTTCCCAATATGTTCAATCCAAGTTTAGTTAAATTTGTGGGTGAGGAATTCACAGATACAGAAGGCCGATTCTACCTTTAAAACACATTGAATGCTGAGGTTCCCTAATTATTTTTGACTTGTAAAAACTACCACCACCACGAAATTTATGATATAGCGTCAGCAAGAGATATTTGGGGGAGAAGACATTAAATCTCCTTCATGCTCAAACAAAATCAACCCAGATAAACACACCAACTGAGTAAAAATAGTAAGCATGGCAGGTAAGAGCAGTTTCAAGCCTACCTCTTCTAACCAGAATGCTATGTATAAATGTTTCCTGAATAGCCATTTGATCCAGCAATCCCACTACTGGGTATTTGTCCAAAGGAAAAAAAGACATTCTATGAAAAAGACACCTGCACTTGAATGTTTATGGCAGCATAATTTACAATTGCAAAGATGTGGAAACAACCCAAGTGTCCATCAATACATGAGTGGATTGATAAAATTTGGCATGTGTATACCATGGAGTACTACTCATCCATAAAAAAAAATGGTAAACTAATACCTCTTGTACTAACTTGGATGGAACTGGAGACCATTCTTCTAAGTGAAGTATCACAAGAATGGGAAAATAAGCACCACGTGTACTCACCATTAAATTGGAACTAGTCAATCAACAGTCATGTGCGTGTATGGAAGTAACATTCATCGGAAATCAATCAGGTGAAATGGGGGAGAAAGGGATGGATAAATTCACACCTAACAGATACAATGCACATTATCTGGGGGATGCGCACACTTATAACTTTGATTCAAATAGTACAGAAGCACTTTATGTAAAAAAAAAAAAAAACATTTGTACCCCCATGATTGTCTGAAATAATAAATACTTTAAAAAAAGAAAACAAATAAATATGTCTAGTGACATACTTTTGCCTTGTTTCTAACTTTTTGCAGTGGAGCACAGAGGTTAATGGGGGGCTACAAAACTTGAGTACCTGGATTTGACTGCCAGCCAAGCCTCTTTTGTAGGCATTTTCCTTAACCACTGTGAATGTCGGTTCCTTTCTGAATGTCAGTTTCTTTCTTTCTGAAAAATGAGAATAACATTTGTACCTACTTCATGGAGCATGTTTGAGGATTCACATTTGTAAAGTACCTGGAACAGTGCCTGTCACAGAATAGGCATTCAAAAATGCTCTCAATTTTCTTTTTTGGTAAAGGTACTACTTATCGCTCTTGGCAAAATTTACATGTCTGATGAGCAATGCATGTATTTCACAAAACTGCCCCAGGCTTGGGATTTCAAAGATAAGTGAACTCATTGTATGTCCTTTAAGGCTCTTGAAGTCAACATGTAAAGTTGGCTTTAGACAAATTGTGAACATAGATGACGTAACTATACATCAGGTGTGTCAGAGAAAAGAGTGAGATATATATTCAAAATATTTAACAGCCAGTAAATCATGGATACTACTGATCAAGAAAATGAATGCTTGTTCTGCAGTGGAGCAGGGACCCAAATCCTGAGTAGGCATTGCCCCTTCAGTGCTGGGTCACAGGGGATCTAGCCAAGTAGAATAACCACAGCACTTGTTGTGGGTGCTGCACCCATGCAGATTAGCAACATCTCAGTTCAGAAGAAATGGTAAGCTTGGTTTGATTGGCTGCTGGTTCATTTGTTTTATCCCACCTTCGTACTAAGAAATGAATAATTTCCAGTATGAAGTAAAGAAATGCAGGGGATTGAGCACAGGAGTTCTATTCCTGGCTTACTTATGAACTAGAATAGACTGAGTAAGTTGAAGAACCAACTAAACTTCGTAACTCACAGTCAAAGTACCTAGTTCATTGTCGAGCTGGAACCGTGGGAGTGAGAGGGAAGCACCGTAATTGAAAATGATGATGAGAAAATATCACCATCTTACTCAGCATAATTGTTGCTGGGGTGCCTTTGAGTCATTGCTGCTAACTTCACTTTAGAAAAATGCTTTTACTCCTGTGAGCAGACACTGCAGGAGCCAGTGTATCTGTGGAGGAACCAGCTATACTGAATCCTGTCCTGAAACTCATCAAAAGCCTTGTGAGGTCAGTTACTATTGCAAAATCTCCTAAGCGTTGTTCCTCACAGAGGCAGGGAGAGTTCAGCTGGGGTTTTTTAATCCCACAAGAAGTCAGAGGCATTGGCATTTAGCAAATCCTCTTTTAATTTTCTCACTGAGAAAATTCAATTGAGACACCGTTAAAAGAAAAGAGACCAGCATGGCACCATTTGTCAAGTCTGTCTTTGAGTTATCACTGCATTTTAAGTGATGGGCAGAATTATATTTTCTTGCTTCTGGATAAGCTTCTGCAAAAGAGACCACAATTCTTTTTAAGACAGAAACCAAAAAAATTTTATATAATTATATATGTGTGTGTGTGTGTGTGTGTGTGTGTGTGTATATATATATATATATATATAAACATTACCTACCTTCTCTCTGCAGTAGATGACCAGTTAAGCAATACCATAGTTTCACACTCAGATATCAGGTTCAATTTGGAAGTCCCCCTGGGGGAAGTTAAAATCATAAATGAAGGATGCTAGTTAAAATGCAGCGTTTTTTTTCTTTTTTTTTTCCTGAAAAGTGATAGGAAAACAGACAGAGCAAAAACTACAACAAGCTTTGCAACCAGACAGACAATAGAGTAAATCCAAATTCAATCTTTTGTTATTTTAGGAAAGCTATTAAACTCTTAATGTCTGTTCTTTCATCTATAAAATACGAATACTACTACTTTGCAGGTGTTTGGTGATTAAATATTAAGTTTGTATCAAGAGTCTGACAACTTGAAGGCGTTCCCTGAAACTGATCTCCTTTTGTTTTACATGGACTTGGTCAGGGGCAGTGGCTTTTGTCAACAGCTGCTCCTGTTGGAATCCCACCCCTGCCACAGCCTGGGTGGGTGACCTGGGGGAGGGTGCTGCACTTCTCCTAGTCTCTGTTTATGCAGATATAACATTAATATAATAATATTCCCTAAGTCAGAAGGTTGTTGTGAGGACCACATATAATATTGTGCAAAACATGCTTAGCAGAGTTCCCAGGGGAGAACTACACTCCATCAAGATATCTGACATTTTATAACCAAGGTGAAGATAACCATTGGAGTTTTCTTTGTGTCATGAGTATTTTTTGACAATTTGGCAACTTTCTCATTCTGACCATTTTGTATCTTATGATTGGGAGGATTCAAAGGAAATAATAAACATTTCTCTATAAATTATACAAAGATGTAGATATAGATATATATTTGATTGCAGTATAGCCCTGCTCTCAAAACTAAAGGAAAAGATGGTAACTAAACCTTAATTCTAACCATTGTCCTTGTTTTATTATGGTGAGACAGTAAAGATAGAGAGCTGGTTTTTTATATTATAAATTATAAAATCATATCCCCATAGTTTCTCAACCCTACCTTCAGTTCTGAGCCTTTCTCTATTTGATTTGAACTTGTCACCTTTTAAAATCACTGCTTGGACATTTCTTTACCAACTTTTTTCCCCACCCAACAAACAGTTGGGCTCTCTCTTTTTACTATGTCCAAAGCCTCCACGAACCAAAACTGTTTTGTTCTGTATCACATTGGTTTTATTCTTATTTTGAAGCAATTTCAAACTTATAAAAATGTTACATACAGAATTTGGAAAAGTTCCATGTACCCTTTAATCAGATACACCAATTTTACTCATATTGCTACATTTGTTTTATAGTCTGTATGTGTATGTTAATACATACATACATATAACATAATTATAATAAAAATTATATACATAGTTTGTTTTTAAATAATTTGACAGTAGGTTATATTCATCATGCTTTTGTTCCCCTTGACCCTTAACCACAATACAGTTATCAAGTTCAGGATTTTTAATATTGACGTAAAATTATTATCTAATTTACATTTGATATTATTATCAGTTTTTGAAAAATGTGACATGCTTGAAGCTGTGACTTGGGTGGGACAAAAACAATATATGTAACCTAAACATTTGCACCCCCATAATTTGCTGAAATAAAAAAAAACAGAAAAAAATGTGTGTTATAGCTTTTTAAATTTAATTTAATTTAATTTTGCTCTAGTATTAGATGTAGTTGAAGATCATGAACACATGTTGCATTTAATTGTCATGCCTCTTTGATCTCTTAAATTGATTTTTAATTCTTTACTTTTTGGTCTTCTTTGTTAAACTTAAGCATTTTTAGGGCAGGGAATATTTTCGATTTCCTATTGTAATTCTCCCATCACCTAGCATGGTGAATAGTATATAGAATGTACTAAACATATAATATTCATTATGGAAGAATAAATAAATGAATAAAATAAATGAATCAGGAAGATTGGATCAAGAATTTATTTGAACAGATCTGACAGATTATCACTATAACAACAACCACAACTGTAACCACAAAACCCCACTATTTTTAATATAACATAAATAATAAAAATCTATTTTTTATACTACAGAGAACCCTTGGGATTCTATGGAGAGCCATCTGTGGATATTTGTGAATATTCACAGTTTTTTATATTTCTCTGTTTCTCTCATCAGATGTAGATGGGAGGGTGAGTGGAGAACAACACATGGACAGGATAAGTTGAGGACATTTCATGTATCAAGTGTATAACCCATGTTCATCCACAGCATGAGAACTATTTGTTTTTCCTCTCATGAGCTTTTGGAGTAGCTTGTGAAAACCAAAGTTGCAATTGATAAAACTACGTTACAAAGTCTATTTTGTTAAGGTTAATTAGAGAAAATAATGTAAAATATATGAGAACATCCCAAAGTGTGTTGTTGGAATTAGGTGGAAGGGTAGCTGTAGGACCCAGGAAGAGTATATGCATTGAAATTTGAGCTTGAAGAAAACAATTCAAGCTACAATCAGTAAAAATCAGGAACATAACCAAGGTGTGGGCATGTATTAAACGTGATTAAGTCCCTTCAGGATTCATTGTAGGGTTATAGTGTTCTTGGGTGGGAATAGAAGGCTAAGTAAGAATTTTGCAATTGATTTGTTAAGCAGTGGAGAGTTATTGATGGTTCCTTAATAGAAGTCTATTTGATCAGATTTTTGCTTCAAACAGTGTTGGATCTATCCTATAGGAAGAATATTGTCCATCCCTGTTTCATAAATAGTAAAACACAACTAAAATGGTTTATTAAACATTAGGGTATATGAACATTCTGCAGTTCATATACTGGCTGTAATATTCTTCTTATGGATATTTCACAGCTCTTAGAACTTAAGAAGAGAATGTTTTGGGGTTTTATTTTTGATGATAAATTGGTTAAGACCTTTGGAATTTTCACAGTCCAAAGCTGAATGTCTGACAAACCACAGGAAAAGAAAGGAAAAAAAAGTGCGTCTTTGTTACCATAGTTATGATAAGGTACTTTTTTTCCCCCAGTAGCTGAAAAACAAAACAACAAAACTAAAAAGGGAGATAATTGCATCTTCTTTTAGTCAGCAATAACTTAGAGGAAGAAAAAGCAATAAACTCAGATCTGAGTAAATTTTAATGACTAACTCATTCTTTCTCAAATGTGTACAAGGAGGACAAAAGTATGTACTTCAAAAAACAGTGGTGATGACACTGAATATTATTGTTTTCATGCCACGCTAAGCCCATTAGGAAAGAACCCTGAGAACCAGGAACAAGCCACGCAGACCCCCTGCTTCTCTTCCCCCTCTTTGCCTCCCTCTTCTCTCCTTCAAAAGCAGGCACAGCTGGAGCTTCATCAGTGAGTGTCAGTGAGATGAGAGTTGTCATGACAATGGGATGTGGTTCTTTAGGTCGGAAGTTGCCTGTAACTACCACACGGACTTATTTCTTCCTTGGAGTGGGGGAGTAGTGGGTGTCAACCAGCTTTTTCCGTGAGAGTTGATGATTCTGTCTGTTCTCTCACAGAATTTTATCACAGTCCTGTTGATACAGAGATGGTCTCTTCAGCTAGTTGTAACTAAAGGTATAAAATTGCAGCAATATAACATTTCAGACAAAAGTACTTAGTTATATTTGGAGGAGTCTCCATGGCTAATTCAGCTCTCCACAAGGCAAAATTCCACATGCCATCCTCCCCTTCCAGGCACCCAGCATTTATTTCTCTGACCATATATATACAGGGCAACAGGTCTATTGCATTTGAGCTCATAAGAGAATTGCAAATCAGCATATTCCACTGCAACCTGCCATATGTCATGTCCTTTTATTTCTTTTTCTATTATGCTTCCATGTCATTTTGTTAGTAATACCACAGAGGACTGAATATATCACATCCCAATAATTCATTTAAATAATTTCTTCTCCATGAGATGGGGTGCTTACTTGTTTTTATGAGAATGCATTCTCCAATATAGAAGCCACTGGCCACACATGGCTATTTAAATTTGAATTTACATAATAAAATCAAATGAAATTAAAAGTTCCCCAGTCACCCTAGCCACATTCACATGCTCAATAGTCACATGTGGCTAATGGCTACCACA
>NW_012145412.1:1913999-1915322 GCF_000956105.1 Propithecus coquereli
GAGTCAATCCTCTCAAATCCTGAACCTGCTTTATCAAATAAGTTTATGTAACATTCTAAATCCTTTTTTTGTCATTTCAAATTGTTCATACATCTTCACCAGGGGTAGATTCCATCTTAAAAAATCACTTTCTTCACTCTTTCACAAAAAGTAACTCCTCATCTGTTCAAATTTTATCATGTGATTGTAACAATTCAACTACATCTTTAGGCTTCACTTCTAATTTTCGTTCTCTTGCTGTTTCCACCACATCTACTTCCTCCACTGAAGTCTTGAATCCCTCAAAGTCATCCATGAGGACAGGCATCCACTTCTTCCAAATGGATGTTAATGTTCATATTTTGACCCATGTTCATGAATCATGAGTGCTCTAGAGTGGTAAATCCTTTACAGGAGATTTCAATGTATTCTGCCCAGATCCATCAGAGGAATAATTATCTACAGCAGCTATAGCCTTACAGAATCTATTTCTTACATAATAACACTTGAAAGTTGAAATTACTGCTTGATCCATGGGCTATAGAATGGATGTTGTGTTAGCAGGCATAGAAACAACCTTTATCTCCTTTTATATCTCCCTCAGAGCTCTTGGATTGGGTACATTGTCAATGAGCAGTAATGTTTTGAAAGGAATTTCTCTTTCTGCATAGTAGGTCTCAACAGTGGGCTAAAAAATATTTAGTAAACCATGCTGTAAACATGTTTGCTGTCATCTAAGCTTTGCTGTTCCAATTATAGAGCACAGGTAGATTAGATTTGGCATAATTCTCAAGGGCCCTAAAGATTTTCAGAGTGGTAAATGAGTATTGGCTTTAACTTAGAATCACCTAATAAGAGAGCCCCTAATAAGAGAGCCAGACTGTCATTTGAAGCTTTGAGCCAGGCATTGGCTTCTTCCCAGATAGCTAAGTCCCAGATGGTATCTTCTTCCAACATAAGGCTGTTTTGTCTACATTTAAAATTGGTTGTCAAGTGTAGCCACCTTTATCAATCATCTTAGCTAGATCTTCTGGACAACTTGCTGCAGCTTCTAAATCACCACTTGCTGCCTCGCCTTGCACTTTTATGACATGGAGATTGTTTCTTTCCTTAAACCTTGTCAACCGACCTCTGTTAGCTTCAAATTTTTCTTCTGTTGCTTTCTCACCTTTCTCAGCCTTCACAGAATTGAAAAGAGTTAGGGATTTTGTCTGGATTAGACTTTGGCTTAATAGAATGAAATAGCTGGTTTGATCTTTTATCCAGACCAATAAAACTTTCTCCACATTAGCAATAAGGCTGTTTCACTTTCTTATCATTCATATTAAATATGTTCCCTAAAGC
>NW_012145412.1:1915372-1917520 GCF_000956105.1 Propithecus coquereli
GTAGGAATTAGGTGACCATGATGATATTTTGTGTTAGATTTAAGTGTTTATCTTTTATTTCTACAACTTTTCTCAATAGGCCTTCACAAGCTCTCTTCTGCTTTGTGACCCTCCTCTGCCCCCACCCCTCACTCAGTTCCTCAGCATGCCCTCTGGATACACTCAGGTGTCTGACTTAGGAAACAGGTAGAAGATGTAGCACCGATTGAAATGCTAAGCACTAGAATTGTTTACAAATAGATGTTTTTATGGGAGGAGCAACAATTGAGTTGTATTTTGGATTTGTTAAGTTTTGAGGGGCCTATCAGACACCCACATGGAGCTACAAAGCAGCAGTAGTATACCATGAGAGCAGAGTTTAGAAGAGGAATATGTACTGGCAATATGAGGACAAAGGCACTTTCTCATTGGACATTAAATACTTGTCAAGGGAAGATTTTTACTGTCTCAACTTCAGTATAGTCACTATGTCTCCTTGCAAAATAACTTACCAACTATAGAAATTGCTCGATAGAACAAGAATGGAGGTAAATCTTTTAGTGGACACCCTATGGATACACTGGAATAGCTCAAGTTCAATAGTAGATACTTGACATCAAACTAGTGGTATATGCAAACCACATCGAGTATCAGAAATCAAGTGCCATCTCAATTATCAGATGCTCTAGGATATATATTTAAAAGGGATCCTTTCTCTGACAACTATCCAATCCTTTCTTTGGGGAATCTTTCTTGTCTACTCTCTATAATTTCCTTCAATTCCATAATTGAAAAAGTAAAAACATTCTAGAAAACCTCTGCCACTACACAGAAAATTACATTTTAGTAGATGTTGAACTCCCTACAAATTGGATTTCGAGAAAACATTTTTGGCATCACTAGTTTAGTTAGTGCCTTTGTCCATATTATAAAGTCTTTCTCTGCTTTAATTATTTTTGCTGTACACTACTTTTGATAACCAGCAGCAGCATACTGGTGACAAAAACCTTGTGACTGGTGTACACAACATGAATGCCTTGCTGACCTGGCACATCACTGAAAATGCCAAGTAAGGGTCTTGTTTTCTTTGGTACCCTCTGTAAAATGGAGATGATGATAATAGTAATCCTGCTCAATAGAATTGTGAAGATTAAATGAGTTCATCCATGTGAACACACAAAAAATGTTAAATTAGACTTTGCTATTGTTTTTAATGGGTAGAAGCAAGCACATACACAGTGATAATACAATGTAATAGAAAAATAATATATTTGGCGAACAAGTAATAATGCAATGAGGCTACTTAACTCCATCATGGAAAGTAATCCAGAGGCAGTGTTTTAAAGGATGAATAGAAATTGGACAACTGGTGAGAAAGAGTATCCTAGGCACAGGAAACATCATTTACAAAGGCATACCAAAATCAAACAGTATGGTGTTTTTGGTGAACTGCAAACACATGGAACATGAAGTTTAAAGTTGTTGATTGAGAAGTAATAGGACATAAGACAGAGTTTAAATAATGAAGGGTTATGCCTATTGGATTAGTTTTCTTCAGAGAGATAAAGCCAACAGGATTTATCTGTCTATCAACTAATCAATCAACATATATAAGTATAAACATAGATGAAAGGATATTTATTAGGGAAATTGGCTCATGTGATTATGAAGGCTAAGAAGTCCCACAATAGGCTGTCTACAAGCTGTAGACTGTGAGATGCTGGTAGTGTGGCTTGATCCAAATCCAAAAGCCAAAGAACCAGGGCAGCTAATGGTGTAGTTCTCAGTGTGAGGCCAAAGGCTTGAGAACCCAGAGGGCCACTGGTGTAAGTCCTGGAGTTCCAAGGCTGGAGGTCCTACAATTCTGATGTCCAAGGGAAGGACGAGAAGGGTGCCCAAGCTCCAGGAGAGAGAATGAAGAAATATTTTTCTCTCCCTTTGTTCTATCCGAGCCCAACCCAATTGGATGCCCACTGACAGTGAGGAGATCTTCCCCCCTCAGTCCACTGACACACACCAATTTCCTTTGGAAACACCCTCACAGACACACTCAGAAGTAATGGTTTGTCAGTTCTCCAGGTATTCCTTAATCCAGTCAAGTTGACAGCTAAAATTAACTATCACACTTATCATATTGAAGAGTTTGAACTTTATGATGAAAGGATAAAG
>NW_012145412.1:1918470-1920236 GCF_000956105.1 Propithecus coquereli
AATCTTTCCTTTGGCCAACTCTAGTGGCTTTTCTCATGTGCAACATCTCTCCTGTTCCAAGTGATTTCTTAGAACTTTCTCTGGGCTTCAGAGCTAGCTCTAGCTCATCTCCAGTAAATCGTCTTGAGATTTCTTCAGGGAAAACTCTCCATATTTCTAGACAATGCACTGTTTTGCCTTGTTTGGCAATTATTCATGCTTTATTTTGCTTTTTTGTTTATTTCCTTTCTTTTCTGTACTTAAGTAGTAATCTGTCTTCTCATCGATTAGCTCCACAACTAAAGTGGTCCCTGGATCTGCTTTTTCTGTTTAGTAGACAACCACAAATCCTCAATGGAGACACAGGATAACTAGCATCTATTGGTTTGGGATTAGCTAGAAGGCTCTGCTGATTTTGACTGGTCTCATTTACATGTCTAGAGTCAACTGGCTGTCAGCTGATGTAGACAGGCTTTCCCTGGAGGAAACTTGGGTTTCTGTTTCTCTTGGATCTCATTCTTTAGCACATTAGCCCAGGTATGTTCTCATGGTACCCGAGAGCCAGAGAGACACTTGAGGCCTAGGCTTGGAACTGGCGGATACTCACCTCTGCTTCATTTTATTTATCAAAGCAAGTCACATAGCCAAGCCCAGTCAAAGTATTGGCAAGTCTCCCCACACACAATAAGACAGTTCGGCAAAACTGCAGAGCCAAGGGATGGCCAAAGACATAGGTCTCTTACTGCTGCCTACCATAGGTATTTGTGCAAGACCCCTAGAGCTATACTGGGTTTCTCTCAGGATTATGTAAATTATGTGAATGCACCTGTGTCTGTGGGAAGGTGCTAGGGAAAATGGGGAAAATGCTATTACTTCCTCTCATGCAGTTTTGACATCAGCTATAGAGTAGAGATCAAATCTTCTGTTTTCTTCATTTAACCTTTGCATTTATGATAATGCATTGCCAGATATTGATGTAACAACAATTAGTTACCTGACATTTCACCTTTCCACATGTAGTGATTAAAAGAACATTGAGCAATTGATGGCTCTTCTATGCTCCAGAAATTTCCAAAGATGATGTTTCTAAGTTTTGAGTTATGTTAAATTAAGCCACTGAATTCTCCCCCTTGTATCTGACCATGTTTATCATAAGAGTGATATGAGGCCATGCTATTTTGTAATGCTGTTGAGAGACAACTCTATAAGTAGTTTAATATTTAATATTGAAGTACCTAAAATGCTTTGAATTTGAAGAATTTTGCTCTGTAACAGAAACCAAAGGTGCAATAATATATATTTACACAATATATACATTCACACACATTTATATACACATTCACCCATGCACACGTATGTGTGCATATATATATATATGAACTATGTATATAATAGATAACATTTGTAAAAAATGTATAAGACAGTTTCCTGTTGATCTCCTAAGGACAGAGATGATCTACTCAGAGTAGGACCTCCAAAATTAGTGACTAATTGAATGAATCCATTCTTACATTTATTCATTCATTTTTTTAACCAAACTTTATTGTTTTAATTTTGAAATCAATTGCCTTTTGGTTCATAAAAATAATAGTTGCATGGCTATTTAATGACTCTGGTTCTATTTTTATCTATAAAATTAGTAAATAAAAGTACTTGACAATTAAATATGTTTATATATGTAAAGTACTTAGCACATTGTCAGAGTAAGTTTTAAAAAATAGTCAACAAACAATAGTAACAGCAGCAATAGCACTGGCAACAGAGGTGCCATCAAAACCTAAACAAAA
>NW_012145412.1:1920286-1921402 GCF_000956105.1 Propithecus coquereli
GTATATGTAAAATATGGCTATAGCATTCATATAAGGAAAAGCAGAAATAATCCAATTCTGCTGTTTAAAAGACATGATGACTGAAAGGATATTTAAAAATACAATTGTATGTGATCTAGACATAGGATATGTTTTTTCACGTGAAACACATGAAATAGCAAAACAATTTACTGTGATTGTAAGAAAGAAAATTTTCATCTCTGTTTGATTTCACATCATACTCAGTTATGGGTTTTTGGAAATTTTACCATTACTAAATGCGGGTAAAAATGGATCGAGGCTTCTTGAACTTCCATTAACATTGAGGATACTTGAAATCAGACTTCTAAAATCTAAAAAGCCACACAATTTTCATAGATGTTATTAGTTTGCCAGTGGAAAAAGAAATACACTGGAAAAGAAATAGTGGCAATGTCAGTTTCAGGCCACCTGACTCCCATAGAGGCTAATTGTAATCTGAGCCAAGATCTAGTTTACTGGAATTTTGTAGTCTTGATGAAAGGTATTCTAAATCACTTATTCATACATGCATTTGCTCATTCATTAATTGATTATTTAAAAAAATGTATATCGGGAGACTATTAACGGCAGAATATTATAATATGTTAGGCCTTGGAGTTCAAGTGAATGATATAGACATGACCTATACCCAAGAAGTTTACTGCATTGTAGGAAAAGCTGACAATAAAGTTGTAATTATGAGGGAGTATACTGAGTTCTATGAGAACTGTGACAAAAGAAACAAATCTCGTATGCCTCATATGACTATTCAGGGAAGGTTTTCCTGAGTAAGTTACTAAGTTGAAAACTAAGAATGAGGAGGAGGTGGTCAGGTCAAGGGTTAGAGGTCAGAGGGGAGAATGGGGAGATTATTTCAGGAAGAAGAAATGTCATATTCAAGGATCAAATTGTATTTAAGAATATTGAATTCATGGAAATGAAAGAGAATGCTTGAAATCAAGGGAGTGAAAAGAAAGAGGGACATGAGACAAAGTTATAACAAGATTTATCAGCGCTTGCACTATTGATATTTTGGGACAAGGACAGGTTATCCTTTATGTGAGAGGCCTGTCCTATATACTGTAGAATGTTTGGCAGTATCCTTGTTCTCTACCT
>NW_012145412.1:1924142-1924507 GCF_000956105.1 Propithecus coquereli
TTCAATTTGTAATTATTCTAACTTATGAATTGTATTGCAATTGTATCTTGGCTTTGTTTCTTAATCCAACATTCACTTTGGGCAGATGTTATAGCATGTGGCACCATTTTAATGGTGATGTGTGGAAGATATCCTACGTCATCCTCAGTTAGACACTGAATATTAAGATTCATCAGCTGGTGAAACTTACTATAACCCTGGAAATAAAACTGCACTGAACTCTGATCCAGGAGACCAGGCAGGTATTCACCGGGTAGAAACTAAAAATCAAGAACTAGAGTGATTATTCACAAAGAAATATCTTTCCGAAAGACTAGAACTCATGTCAAACATTAGTGATTAAGTAGAAGAATATTCCTTGAAAT
>NW_012145412.1:1929047-1937403 GCF_000956105.1 Propithecus coquereli
ATAATATGTTAGGACACAAAACAGGTCCCAACAAATTTTTTAAAAAATCCAAATCATACCATGTATCTTCTCAGACCACAGTGGAATAAAACTAGGAATCAATCACAAGAGAAACACTCAAATCTACACAAAGTTATGGAAATTAAACAGCCTCATACTGAATGATTATTAGGTCAATAATGAAATTAAGATGGAAATCAAAAGATATCTTGCACTGAATGACAAAGGGGACACAAGCTATCAAAATCTATGGGATTCAGCAAAAGCATCCCTCCGGGTAAAATTCATAACCTTAAAGGCCTATATCAAAGAAACTGAAAGATCACAAATTAACAACCTAATGTCACATCTCAAGGAACTAGGAAAGGAAGAGCAAACCAAACCCAAAGCCAGCGGAAGAAAAGAAATAACAAAGGTCAGAGCAAAAGTAAATGAAATGGAAAACAAAAAAATAATACAAAAGATCAGTGAAACAAAAAGTTTGTTCTTTGAAAAGATAAACAAAATTGATAGACCTCTTCCTAGATTAACCAGAAATAGAAGAGAAAGGAACCAGATATGCTTAATCAGAAGTGAAAAAGGTGATATTACAACTGATACCACAGAAAAACATAACATCATCTGTGAATACTATGAAAATCTCTATGCACATAAACGAGAAAATGTAGAGGAAATGGACAAATTCCTGGAAACCACAACCTCTCCAGACTCAATCAGAAAGAAATAGAACTCCTGAGCAGACCAATAAAGAGCCATGAGTTCAAAGCAGTAATAAAAACTCTTCCAGCAACAACAAAAAAGCCCTGGATCAGATGGATTCACAGCTGAATTCCACCAGACCTATTATACAAAGAAGAACTGGTACCAGTACTTCAAGAATTATTCCATAACATTGACAATGAGAGAATCTTCTCCAACTCATTCTCTGAAGCCAGTATCACCTTGATACCAAAGCGAGGAAAGGACACAACAAAAAAAGAAAACTACGGACCAATATCCCTTATGGATATAAATGCAAAAATCTTCAATAAAATACTAGCCACTCGAATCCGACAACACATTAAAAAAATAATCCACCATGACCAAGTGGGCTTCATCCCAGGGATGCAAGGATGGTTCAAAATAGGTAATTCAGTATGTGTGATTCACCACAGAAACAGAATCAAAAACAAGGACCATATGATCATCTCAATAGATGCAGAAAAAGTATTTGACAAAATCCAGCACACTTTCATGATAAAAACCCTCAACAAACTAGGCATAGAAGGAACCTATCTCAAAATGTTCAAAATAGACAACCTACAAAATGGGAGAATTCGCAAACTATACGTCTAATAAAGGACTAATTTCCGGAATCTACAAAGAACTCACACAAATCAGCAGGAGAAAAACAAACGACTCTATAGAAAAGTTGACCAAAGACATGAACAGTTTTTCAAAAGAAGATAGACAAATGGCAAATACATGAAAAAAATGCTCAATGTCACTAATCATCAGGGAAATGCAAATTAAAGCCACAATGATATATCACCTTACCCCTGTTAGAATGGCTTTTATTAAAAAGTCCAAAAACAATAATATTATTAAAAAGTCCAAAAATAGATGCTGGCATGGATGCAGAGAGAAAGGAACACTTATATACTGTTGTTGAGACTGCAAATTAGTACAACCCCTATGGAAAACTGCATGTACCTTTCTCAAAGAACTAAAAGTAGACCCACCATTTTATTCAGTAATACCACTTCTGGGCATCTACCCAAAGGAAAAGAAGGCATTTTATGAAAAAGACACCTGCGCTGGAATGTTTATTGCCGCACAATTAACAATTGCAAAGATACGGAATCAACCCAAGTGCCCATCAATTCATGAGTGGATTAACAAAATATGATATATGCATACCATGGAGTGCTACTCAGCCATGAAAGAAGATGAATTAATGACTTTTGCAGCAATTTGGATGGAACTGGAGACCATTATCCTAAGTGAAGTATCTTAAGAATGGAAAAACAAACACCACATGTACTCTCTAATATATTGGAAGTAACTGATAGGCACCCATGTGCACAGAAGGAAGTAAAAGTCATTGGAAATCAAGCAGGTAGAGGAGGGGAGGAGGGGAGGGGCAAAAACCGACCTAACGGGTACAATGAACACTATTTGAGTTATGTGCACATTTATAGCCCCGACTCAAGCATTACAAAAGCCTTCCATGTAACAAAAACATATGTACCCCCTTAATATTTTGAAATATAATAGAAAATTTTTAAAAAGTGCAAGATGTTTGACTCTTCCTTTCAATTGAACACTTACAGGTCATTGTAGGGTTATTAATTGGCCTAAGTTCAATATTGTTTGTCTCAGGGGATACAGAGATGTGAGAAGAGGGAAAGAAATAGAGAATGGCTTGTCCATGAAGCAGTACACACACTTTTTCCTCATCTTATGGGCACGATTTGTGGGGCCCCAAAACAAGCACAACAAAAACATGAAAAATCACTGATCTCAGATCGCCATAATAGATATAATAGTAATGAAAAAGTTTGAACTATTGTGATAATTACCAAAATGTGACACAGAGGCGTGAAGTGAGCACATACTCTTGGAAAAATGTCACTGATAGACTTGCTCAATGCAGAATTGCCACAAACCTTCAATTGTAAAAAACACATTATCTGCAAAGTCCATAAAGTGAAGCATAATAAAATGAGTGATGCCTGTACCTAGTAAACAAATATGAAAGATAGGAGTATACTTATGTTTTTGGACAAGATGCAATGCTTTTTAGGGCCTTAGTCCCCATTTTTTTTTATCTCAGTCCCCATTTTCTGAGTCTGCTTTTTATTCATACCCTTAGTTCTTTGTCTTACTATTTCCAGTTCTTTATACTCTCTCTTCCTACTCCCTAACTTTTCTCTTCTTCTTTCTTTCCTTCCTTCCTTCCTTCCTTTCTTCCTGTATTAAGGGCAAGCTGAGATTAGCCAAGTAAACTATGATGCTAAAGCAGGTGATAAATATCCATATTTCCATGCCCAAATGCCACCTCTTCCATGAGGCTCTTCCAGATTGCCCCAATCATAAATGACATCTCTCCTGAACTGTCATTGCACTCTGTTCAGCTTCACGTGGCTCTTAAGACGAGAACATTTTTTGTTTGATGAGAACTAAATTGTGACCATCTTGAAATCAGTGATAACGTGTGACTCATATTCACCAGCAATAAGACTGATATCTTGGAGATTCTCTGCTCAGTGAAGACAAGGCCAAGTATAGCTGCAGACTGTTGCAAGAGAAGGAAAAGACCAACGCTCACAGCAGGGCGTTGTGGTAGGGAAAAATTAGCTGATGTTTGGAAGGAGTGACATCAATGAAGAGAAAATGCCGTGATGGGAAGAGAAGCAGAATTTGTTAATGAGGTCAGAGGCAGAGACAAGCAGTGGTAGGTGGTCCAGAATGTTCCATGGTATGTGCACAAGCAGCAATGCAGATGAAGGTGGAGTGCAAACCTATTCCAGGATAACAGGTTTAGAGAAGAGAAAAAGCAGAAAGGAATTTTGACAATCCCGAAAGCAAACACTCTGATATTAAGTGCAACTCGTGAGGAGCTTAACCCTGCTTAAGGCAGAGATAGACCTACATCTGAAGCCTTCTTCTGTCAACTCATTTAGCCTCATCCGTAGAAAGTTTCTCATTCTCCCTCCACGTCCCAGCAGTAACAGAATTCCACGTAAGCTGAGGGCCAACTTGGGCTTCTCTGACACTGAACTCATTCTCATCAAGGCTGGTCTGTACCTTAAAAAAACTTTCTAATTCTCGTATTTTCAAATATGTAAAGCTGGTAAAGTAAACACAGGGGAAATGTACACAAAGTTTCTTAATGAAATTATGCCCTCTGTTGTTATTGGTTAAGGATAAGCCTGTAACATACTAATAGAATCACATCTATTCTCCATCCTCTCTCCTCACAAATACTCCTAGTAGACTCTAAATTCACAGGATAGCCCCTTAAAGGCACATTCAGTGTTTGTTTTATTTTCTTTCTATTTTATTTGTTTTGTTTTGTTTGGATTTGTTTCTGCCACTTGCAGCTTTTCAGCATGGTGTCTGGTATAAAGCAATAATTAAAAAAAAGATTGCTAACCCTTAAGGCTTCTTGGCAATGCATCAGGCCCTGTTGTAAATATTTTACCTATAAGATCACTTTGCATCCTCACAACCTCCCTATGAGGTTGACACTACTGTTACTCTGATTTTACAGATGAAGGAACTAACACACATTGAGAAATAGAAGTAGATACTTGTAGAAACTCTCATTAACAGATTAAAAAAAAAAAAACAAAGGACAAGGCAAGGTATGGAAAAGTCAAATAGTGCCCATGATCACATACTAAGTGGTGGAGCTCAGATTTAAAATCAAATGTTTCCCTTTCATGGATTTTTAAGAATTGCCCAAATATTGGCATTTCTGCAATTAAGGCTAAAAAGGCATTACTATCAAATTCTTTTTAAGTAAAGAATCTGCCTGCATATGCCTAAATAAGATCAAACACTTAAAAAGTTGAGTGTGTGATTCTCTTTGAAAAATGTCCCATCTCTCTCCCCATATTTGCTGAAAAGACAAAAGATGTTTTTGGAATACACTGTTTGATTTTATTGAACGCTGCCTGGGTGCATTTTTGTAGGAGAGCTGTACTGTTTCACACTGAGACTCAGTGATAAAGGATGAATTTCTGATTATGTGTTAGTAATCCTCCCACAAACAAATATTATTTACAGTTTGCAAGGCATTTATGTCATCCTCATATGATTCTCTGAGCTATATTGTGAGGTAGTAAGGGGAAGAGTTATCACTGGAGTTCGAAGCCTGTCTCTTCCACTTACTATATAACATTGGGAAATTGTTTAATTTCTGTGTGACTCAACATAGTAGGCACAGGGGTGTCTGAAAAAAAATTTATTCCCTGTGTAATTCTGTATCATTGATGTGACTTATTTGAAGAATTAAGTTCATGTGTGTAAACAAAGGTCAGTGCATTCTCAGTCTGGAACTTCATAGCATTTGCCAAATAGTGTAAAATTGAATGACCTAAGTGATGTTCATTGTGATAACATTGCATTATTTTTTAAAATATTAAGATGCTCTGTGAGTGGTGTTAAGTTAACATGGCAGGGAATTTTTAATTTTTTTACATCAGTGAAATTGGTTGTAATAAAAATAATAACTGTGCACTTGAAAAATAACCTTCCTTTAAATCTAAAGACTGGACAGCTGATTACTCCAGACAACTGAGATATTAATCTTTTGCATTTGTAAAAACTTCTCAGGTCCTTACTCCTTACCATATGACTAAAAGTGTATCAACCTCTTTATCCTCAAATAAATCCACATAATTTAAATTCAGAATTAAGTTTTAATAAGTTTAATTCGCTATTCAATTTGCCAAATAAGACATTCTTCCTGCTTCCTGGCTTGTTTATCTCAGATAATATGCTTGCAGAACTGTGAGACTATTCTTAGCTTCCATCCCAGAAATGGTGAGTTAATTAATTTGAGAAAAAAATTAGTCTGCCCTAAAGTTTATGATCACTTTTTTTTTTTTTTTCGAGACAGAGTCTTGCTCTGTTGCCTCGGGTAGAGTGCCATGGTATCAGCCTAGCTCACAGCAACCTCAAACTCCTGGGCTTAACCAATCCTCCTGCCTCAGCCTCCCAAGTAGCTGGGACTGCAGGCATGCACCACCATGCCCAGGTAATTTTTTCTATATATTTTTAGATGTCCAGCCAATTTCTTTCTATTTTTAGTAAGATGGGGTCTTATTCTTGCTCAGGCTGGTCTCGAACTGCTGAGCTCAAATGATCCGCTCGCCTCGGCCTCCCAGAGTGCTATGATTACAGGAGTGAGCCACCGCACCCGGCCTATAACCACTTTAAAATTCGGCTGAGTTGTACCCTTTTGATATAGATGAGAGCATAGGTAGATCTTTCTATCTGGTGAGGATATGAATAATACACTATATATTTGCATATATGCTTTCACCAGGATTAAATTTCCCTTACTTTTCTAGGCTGGCTAGCATGTCTTAAATGCTTTAACAAGGATTTATTTGTGAAAGTCATTTGCCCAAGACCATAATGAAAAGTAACTTTATTAACTTTATCTGTATTGGGATTCTCTGCCCTACTGAAAGTGTTTGTTTATTACCAATAAAGTATTATTGTGGATACACTAAATCCTGGGCCAGGGGTCACAAACTTTCAGTAGGGCCATGTATTAGTTGCCTATTGGTGCTATAACTCCCAACTTAGTGTCTTCCAGCAATACCAATTTATTTTCTTATAGTTCTGGAGCTCAGAAATCTGAATCAATTTCACTGGGCTAAAATCAAGGTGTGAGCTGGCCTGCTTATCTTCTGGAGGCTCTAGGGGAGAAGTCACTTTCTAGCTTCTAGAGGCTTCCTGCATTCCTTGGTTCATGGTCCCTTTCTCCATCTTTGAAGCTCACAGTGTATCTTCTTTTCTCCTCTCTAATTTCTGCTGTCATCCTTATATCTCTCTCTGACACTGATCCACTTATAAATATCATTGTTGTTCTTACCTTAATCACATCTAAAAAGTTCCTTTTACCATGTAAACTAACATTCACAGGTCTGGGGGACTGGGCCATGAATGTCTTCCAGGGGCCATTATTCTGCTTACCACAGGTCAGGTAGTAAATATGTGAGGTCATGAAGATCATGCAGTTTCTGTGGCAATTACTGAACTTGGCAGTAGACAATTTATAAACAAATGGGTGTGACTGTGTTCCAATAAAAATGTATTTACAAAAACAGGCAAGATTTGGTCCATGGGCTATAGTTTGATAACTTATGCCTTAGACACACAGCATCTAGTATGGAGGTTCCTAAAAGGCATTTCTTAAAATGAATGGATAAATGAATGAATGAATGAATGAATAAAAGGTTTAGAGGAAGTTCTTCTAGATTTTTGGGGCTTCATGTTCTAAGAAGAAACTCCTAGGGAACAGGAATTTTCCCCACTCGTACTTTATAAAATTCCTAAATCTTGAACACAATATGAGATTAACCTTCATGCTCAAAGTCTATCCTCTTGCCACAGACTTTGTATAGATGGATTCATGCAAATGAAACCCCGAAAATCACTATTGACTTCCTTTTTACTCTCCATATAATCTAAAGCTATTCTGAGAATATTAATGTCTATTGTTATAAAACTAGTTACACATTTTTCAAAAGTCATGAAAAATATAGGTAGGGAAAATTTATAGAATTAATATTGGCAAGTTTGTTATTCTTTTACCTCAGAAACTCTGAAATCTAAAAGAGTTTGGAACACAGAGCATAGAACCATGGAAGAAATGTTTGTAGCCTTTCTTGCTTCCTCATAACCAAATACAGCCT
This sequence comes from Propithecus coquereli, assembly GCF_000956105.1. Lineage (NCBI taxonomy): Eukaryota > Metazoa > Chordata > Mammalia > Primates > Indriidae > Propithecus > Propithecus coquereli. The sequence goes on from NW_012145412.1 coordinate 1,936,463, forward strand.
CAATGTTTCAGGCAAAGTAGAACAACTCTGTCACCTGTGCTAATCATCTTTTGATCTTTGCCATGTGAATAGATTCATGAACTGACATTTGCTATTCTAGTCACAATAGCTCTTGTCTCAGCAATTCAATTTTCAGTGTGTCATGAATTTAATACCTGCTCTATTATCAGAAGATTTGTAATAACTTATACAGCTGAACCTTTTTCCAAATTTCCTGTTCATCTTAACCTTTCTACCCTTCCATCTGGATACAGAGGATGGTCTTATGAAAAGACAGGTTTAATCAACACACTTTCATCAAGCACCACCATGTGCTAGAGTTACAGGGTGGCCAACACGCACAATCGAGAGCTGACAGCTTCAGCTGGATTTAGACAGGAATATAGGAAGCAATAAGCAAAGACCATGGCTACGATCTGAGCTCTTCAAGGAACTGCCCCAGTGGAAAAGATTATTATATGCCTTTCCCTTGATTCACTGCAGCAGTTTTTAATCATAGCAACACCCTCTAACAGCGAGTTGCAAACTCCCCATCTTCTCCTCTTTAAAAAAATCTGTGTTTCCTTTGGGTAAACAGCCACGTTTCAGAATCTAAACATCTCTCAACAATTTGCAGATAACTAAGATCTATCTTGAGCCCAGTGAATGTATACAAATTCTCTGGTTTGGGTAACCACCGTCTTTAGTTTTTCCCTGTGTTAGCACATGCTCTAGTAGGCAGATATTGCAAAAAGAAGTATAAACTTAATTCCCAGGAAAATCTGAGAGCAGGTCAATCATCTCATGTATAGAGGTCACATTATGTTCTCAAACTCATGAAATAATAATCCCTTGGTCTTCCCATAGAATTGTTCCAAAAGGGTTAAACAGTAATCATAGAAACCCAACTTTAGACCTTATCTAGTTTAATGTTACTTTACCTGGAGAACCCTTTTAAAAAC
>NW_012145412.1:1938729-1940213 GCF_000956105.1 Propithecus coquereli
ACTCCTGGTTCTGTGAAAAGTTAAAAATAAATTAATTAATTAAGTAGGTAAGTCAGAAAAAAAGAATCTAAACCTAAAGCAAAGCCTGAAACACCTATGATATGGTACCACTAAGGATTGTTGTATGTTGACTTGTTTTTGCATAACTGACTCTGATACCATTAAAAGTACAATCACTGAGAGATGTGCTTAAACCTTCTTAGCATTTGATGGAATGTGACACACTTTCGCTAGAGTGCTGTGCTAACTCGTATAATTTTATGTGAACAGACTTGCTCAGTAATAAACTTAAAAATAGAGAAAAGTGCAGGGCAATAATCTGGAAAATTGGAAACACCTTTAAAAAATGTTGAAATATGGGCTCAGAAATGGCAGGAGTCACTTTATTATAAAGTCCGACCTGTACACTTAAACATAATTTAACTTAATACAAAAGTAATACATTGGTGGTTTCCATTGTGTGAAAATGTTGGCATTGAATATAATTATGTCCATTGATTTGCAATATATTTTCCTGCTGCATGTTATATTAAAAATAGGTATTTTTGTCCTGCCTTTGTTATACCTATTAATAGCATGACCAACTGTTTTGGTTTGCCTGAAACTTGTGGTAAGAAGATGGTTCCAGGGACATGGAACTTTCAGTGATAAACTTGGGAAGCTCTGGGCAAACCAAGATGAATTGGTTACCTTAATTATACTTCCAAATTATGTAATTCCATGAGACATGGTTTTATAAACCACTGTGCTTAGTTCTGCATCCTGATTAAGACTAGAATTAATTGCCACAAGCTCACCCCCTCAGGTGGGTTTCCATTCTGGAATGTGCATTATAGTCATCTTGGGAGATTTTTGAAAGTATTGATATTCAAGCCCACCCAAAACCAGTATCAATGTATCTTAAAAACTTCTAGGTGATTCTAATGTATAGCAGAGCTAAGAACCACTGCTCCTGGACTCCCTGAACTCTAGTCCATACCAGTCAGATTCAGCCTGACTCTAGTTAGCGGGCAGAACAACAGCAGGGTGAAGAAATAATCCCTGCCCAGTGGTGACTGGACCTAATTTTATTGTGCCATTTGCATGAAATGCCCCAGTAGTGACAGGTTAGGTGGATATAGCCCCCAGTTTTCTTCATGAAGCCTGCTACTCTTCTCCTCTCCAGCTCCTCTTTGTGTTATAATCCTGTATGTCAACATGAGATCCGAATTCTGCAAACTATTCTATAAACCAAGAATTCAAGATTTGGGATTTCAAAGATCAAGAGAATTAGACAAATGCCTCTGGAGAACAAAGATTATGAACTTCTTTAGCTCTATAGCTACTGATGCCATGCACACATTCAATTTATTTGTTGAATCATAGAAATGGCTTTTTCCAATTTTCCTTGACCAAAGAAATGAGGTGCTTCTTCTAAGGAGTTTATTTACTTACTAAGCATTAGTCAACTATTTATCATCATGTGCTGTTTGACCCCTCACCTT
>NW_012145412.1:1942068-1946036 GCF_000956105.1 Propithecus coquereli
GAACAGGGTGGGAGTAAAGAGAGTTTATAGTGATGGGAGAAAGAAGGTGCTAGCCCAAAAGGGCTTGCTATAAGTAATATAACTATTTCTACGTAATATATAGAAATAGTAATATAGATAAAAGACAAAACAGGGATTTTGCTGATTTTCAGGTAGACATATATTGGCCTCTACAGAAATACGTGTGCTGTAATACTAGGTGTTTCATCTTTTCAAGTTATTTCAATGTCTTCTTATTCTTTCACCAAAGCTCCACAAGATAAACATATAAAGGTAATATTATCTTCCTTATACACATGAGGAATTTAGATGCATTTACTGGTCATCTCATCTAAGGTCCCTTGGTAAATACGTAGCAGATCTTGTATAAACAGTGCCCAATATTTCCAAATATGAACAAGGACTGCCAGAAGTTAATATTCTTTACTGCAGAGAGTGTCTACCAGAAAATTGCAATGCTCACTACCTAAAGCATTGAAACTCAGGCAGAATGTTTGCTGGTAATTTATAAGAATTCTTCCTTAAAAGACTCTGGACAGAATATTAGTCAGCAAATAAGTACAAGAGCCTATTTTATTCTCTAGGAATGAAATGAGGAATTTAGAGGGCTATTGAGTTTGCTGAATTTTCAAAGTTATTTCTTCTTGGCATCCCAGTCATTTGTGCTACCCTTGGATGTATGATGTGTTCCACTGCTCTCTGTTTAAGAGCCCTCAGCCTTGCTTTCTCATCTACAATCGGGCCCTTTGTGAGTAAAGCTCACAGGAGTATACTGAAAACCAAAAAGGCCGGTTGGCTTAAGGGCTCTGTCAACATAACCTCAAATTTTAATTTGGAGACTGCTGTACCCTTTGGAGCATGTGAATAGAACTGCACGGTGTTCCTATGGAACTTGATTCACTGAACAAAGCAATTTGTCTCCTGTGTGTGTAACATATGAGTTTTTCTGTAGTGAAGCAGAGGTGTTAATCAAGATTTTGTAAGGGAAGTCACAATAAAATGAAGATCTTCCTTGAGTTTCTGAGCTCTTTTCTCTGTCTATGAATACATGTCAGGATTTGCCAAAGGAAAGGGGAATCTTTGTTGAATTACAGTTGCCAGTTTTCCTTTTTTTAAAAAAAACAACACTTTATGAGATATCATTGACAATGTGATTTAAGTAACTTCTTGGAAACAGAATGAACATTCCATAGGTGAAAAAAGATTCCATATATTTCTAAACAGAGTCTTGGCCCATCAATACAGAGTCTTGACTCTCTGCACTAGTTTTAGGTTATAATTATGGTGGAAGACATAATAATTCAGAGAAGAGATATTTATTTGCCACTTTACATCTTCTAGAAAATAAGGGGTTTTTTTGGTTTTGGTTTTGTTTTTCTTTGTGATGAGGAAAACAATACAATAAGAACATTTTGTAGAAATAAAACTCTAAAGAAGAAAATTTAAGTCATCTTTTACATCTCTCCTCTTAGAGAAAGCAACATTCAATTTTTAAAGTATTTTGTTCTAGTCTATCATTATAGCTCTCCACATACATTCACATGCACCATACTCTGTGTATGAGTTTGTTCTGTGCTTTTTAAAATTTACTCTCATCAGCCAGTTTCTCGATCATTGAACAGTCTTTAAAACATTACTTCACATTAGTGTTTAATATGAGTGTAACATATAGTACTACATCATGGCAACATAACTTTTTATATAACTTCACTGGTGATTGGTTCACATTTCCCACACAGCTCTTGTTCTGAAGGAGGAGTGAGTTAAAAGTCTCACTTTCTGGCATAGATGGTGGTTGTAAAAGGCAAGCAGCAATTTAGGGGGCGCTTAGGGGAATAAGAAAGCACAAGGTGAGTCCCTGTGTTCCCCAGGGTTCTCTGAGCCCAGTTTCCAGGGATCAAGCTGAAGAAATTGGTACAAACTAATAAGGATTTCTATAATTCCTACTGTTGTCCAAGAAACCCCAGCCACTCAGGACTCAAAATCACTTCCAATGATATTTACGCTAGAGAAAAAATTGCAAATGGTGGCATTAAACCACAGCCAATATTTGAACCCAAAAGGGGAAACCCAGAACTACTAAGCTGCTAGCTCTCTCAGATCACTCTATTATTACATTAACCACACAGTAACATGACCCCACATTTTATATGACTGAATTATTTGGACTACTTTATTACATGGAGGCAGGGTTAACCATACTTTATATGGCCTCATTTAATCAAAAATTGAACTTTAAAAAAGTGATGCTATACTATTAACATTCTTATAATACCAAGAACTGAAGGTCCTAGTGCTGCGCTAATTTTCCAAAATTATGGAACAAAACTAATTATAAGGATAGGTTTCTTGATCATATCTTGTCTGGTAAAGTTGTTTAATTCCAGTATTTATAGAGCAATCTCTCAGTTGTTTCTTGTGTGATAAAGATATAAACTTTACTTAAATTTACATATTAATGTGGTTGGTGCCAATAGGTGTTAAGAATAGTAAAAAAGTTCTCAAAACAATTGCTGGAACAAAAGCACGAACAAAGAAAAACCCTCTGCGGTGGGTGGCCTGAGGAGCTTCTCTGCCTTATTGCCCTGATGCTCTGTGAACGGGGAACAAGGAAGTTTGCTGTTTTTCCACCTATGTTATTAGACCTTATTATAATTAATGTTTAGCCATGTTTGTCTGGGTCTTTGATTTTTCCTTAGGATGGATTCCTAAGACTCTTGATCACAGTGGATTTATGAATTATATAATGTACACTAGCTCTCAATTTTCCCCTATGGCATGATGAAATAAGATAAAAAAAAAAGAAAGTGTGTTTAAATTATGAAAACTATATGCTATCAGAAAATTAGCCTTGACTACTGCTCTAGAACAGACAAGAATGGTATTGAACGGGCCAAGAATACTCAAAAGTTGTTTGTATCTGGACTTTTTGGAAGCCTCCTTACTACCCTTTGTACCTGGTCTTTATGCCACATTTTCAGAGCTTATCAGGAAGATACAGTCCTTGTAGGTTTAGACAATGGTGTATTTTTATCTAATGGACATAAATTAAGCATTCACAGTATCCAGTACCATGTGTTGTATGTTTAAAGCCTGGAGATAGATAGATGAGATATAGTGATGCCTTTCAGCAGTATGAAATCTAATGGGGAAAATATGCCTACCAATTTACATACAGCTTTACATTCTTATTACAGTGACAAGATGAATGATAATGCAATATATTTGGAGGTTCAGAGAAGCTGGAGATGCTATGAATTAGAAGGGTCAAAAAGGCCTTTCTCGATGAGATGGGTTTTCAGTTTGGACTTGAAGGGTAATAATGCCTTTTTGTGCCTGCCCACCTTATGAAAATCGGGAAAGAGAAAACCTTGATAATAAGTTGTAAAATTATAACTACAAAGTTGACCTCTGGAATGTGCAGACCAAATAATTGTTTTCTGCATACCTCCTTCCCTTTATTTTCATAAGAGTTTATATTTTCTAAGTAAGATCCTTCTCAGAAGAGCTTTTTTAATGAACTGTGTTATGAAAGTAGCATACTGTCTCAAATGTAAAACAAAAATCATTACACTTTAAAGAAGAAACATCTTAGAGCGATTTTACCTCATAAAGACTTTTTTATTAGTACCTTTGTATGCTTATGAGAACTGCTATATGCAGAGCTCTGTGTTTACCCTGCATTAAGGAGCCAATTTTACAACCATACCAGGGCAAAAGGTCTCAAAGACCTAGGCAAGAGAAAAATGCGTGTATTTGTGTGTGCATGTGAGTATGTATGTGTGGCTGTAGACAGAGAGAGGTGTGTGTGAGGGACAGTTGTGCAGAGATGCCATAAACTATTGAATCACAAGTACAAGAAGTAGTTTAAGATGTCTAATTGTGACCTAGATCTATGTGAAGAACTGCAACAGCATTCAGGAGCACTTGGACCATGGGCAAAGGTGTCCCTCTTGAAGATTCTTGTT
>NW_012145412.1:1958591-1959607 GCF_000956105.1 Propithecus coquereli
CAAAAATAGCCATACATGATTCAGATGTACAAATTGGAACATCCCTAATATTCTAAATATTACACTATTTGCCTATATTTCCAAAAACTATTCAGTAAACTTAATTTAGAAGGATATTTCTCTAACAAAAAATGCACAGGCTGAAATTATGAGATCTTGCCCATACGTACTGGTTATTGGGTCTTCAGGCACCACCCAAAATTGTCTGAACTCTTCCATGAGGCTTACTTGGAGTTTCTAACTTTGTAGTTTTTCCTGTTTGTTAACTGTCCATTAAACACAGTGGCTTGTCGGAAATATATTAACAGAAGAACAACAAACTCCTTTCCTCATGGAAGGTGAATTGCCTAATATAAACTTTACTCCTCCCTTTTTTGAAGATGTTGAAAGTCTAGATGCCACTACTGATTCCTCCTTAACAGAACAGATTTTTCTTGACAAGAATTCTAGAAGAATTTATCTTCACCTTCGTGTGATTGGTACCTGTTTCATAAACTTTAAAATTGGAATCATAGGGACTCCAACAGATACTACATATTAAGAGGTGCGATTGTGTTCAAATGGTCATCATTTTTATGTTGTATACAGTGTATTTTATTTAAAGGTTATCATGCTTTAATTTTTGTGGTAAGGTAGAATAAATTGATAAGAAGAAAAAAATAGAAATTTCACCGGCTGATTTGGTAGGGTGTAGCCAGGAGAGGAGAAAGACTGCAAAGTTGAATAGCACTTAGGAGATCAAGACTATTTCAATGGACAAAATGAGCATTAATATGGGATTCAACTTACATAGCGAAGCTGAGATTATATAAACTGGAATGAATAGGAAAGATACTAAAGTCTTAAAAAAAAAAATGCCATCTCTTGTCACTGACAAAACATTAGCCAAGTGTCAAGTGCTGTTAAATGTTAATATATGGACCAAGATTACCAGGAAGTTGGAAATAGTCTTCACTTATGCTCCAAAACCACACAAAATGGTCTTTCCTGGAGCATCATTTCAGGGTAAAAATTAT
>NW_012145412.1:1959796-1963229 GCF_000956105.1 Propithecus coquereli
TTTACTTTCTTGCTTTTTAAATCTACATTATCTTTTTGCATCAGGGAAAAAATAATTCTTTTTAAAATTTTTTCTCCCTTACTTTTCCCTTCCTGTGCCAGATTAAACTAATAAGCACAGTAGTATTCAGTTCATGTCACGCAATGTGTGTTTTAGTTGTGAACCCAATTGTCTCATTCTAGACAATATGTCTCCAAGTAGTATCCATTTTGGAAAATAACCTTCCTTCTTTTTGTAGCTTTTTATTTGAAAGTTTAGCAGAACTAACATAAAACAATTCACTGTCAAAGTTTCTGAAAAAATCAATGCACAAGTTTACCTCTCTGTCTCTGCCCTCCAGATTTTATTATATATTACAATGGACTTATTTCTGTGAAGGATAGTGGTGCATTATTTCCATTACTTTCTGTATGTCACAGCTAATATTTCACCTTATGGGAGAGATATTGGAGCTTATCTGGGATCATCCTACACTGATTCATGCATTTATTCATCTAAAATATTACAAAGCCTTTAAAAACAATGGAATAGATTCAAATGTACCGACATGAAAAAATGTTCAAGATTCATATTAAGTAAAAGAAGTTAAGTTAAAAAAAAACACAAAATGAAATGATTCCATATGTTATGTGTATCTACAGAAAAACTCTGGAAAGATGTATCCCAAAATATTAACATTAGTTACCTCTGATAAATAAACTTACTTGAGTATGGGGACAGGGAAGACAGGATGAAACATTGTTTGTTATTTATACACTTTCGTGTTCAATTTTCCCTACTATGATATTGTTGCTCCATAAATTAATATAACTATATTAGAGACGGAAATGGTCTCAGGAGTTTTGCAGGGCTTTGCCCTGAAGGAATATGTGAACCTGTTAATTTGCATATCAAAAGCTGCTTCACCTCAGGAGGGCATCTCAAAGGTCAGTGGCAGCTGCTTTCCAAGGTGACACTGCAATCTCAGACCTGTGGTTTTGCCTGCTTTGAAGGACAAAACAGGTTTGCAAGGAGCCACAGGATGAGAGCTGATCAAAGAATGCCTCGCCCGACAGACAGGCACCTGTGGCTAAAAACAATAAGCCCAAGGGACAGTTCCTGCTTGACTTCTGACTATCTGTCTCAATCCACAATAACTAGATAAAGAAATATGGAGCCACTATATCTCTGTTTAACCCTTCTGTTAAGAGATAAACTTACCTTAGAACTTAGAAGTTTGTCTTTGAAAGATTTTGTAACCATTTGTTCATGTAGATAGAGTTAATTAAGGGATCTAAAGAAGCCTTTTGAAATATTTTTAACCTAAAACAAACTACCTGTTATTTGTAAATCTGTTACCCCTGGTAACCGATCACGGTACCTATAAATACCCATGTAAAACTTCATTCGTGGCCTTACAATTAACGGAGATATCATAAGGACCCTTGAGTACTCCCACTTTGCCTTTTATCTTTATAAATCTATAAAACTATACTTTCGTCTCTGTGTATTCTTTTGTTTCTATTATTTTCCATTTTCAATTATTTTCTTATCCTTTGCAATGACCCCTACGTAAGGGACCTGATTTCTTGCTGGGAGCGTAGTTAACTCCCCCGCATGATATTACTATAGTAATTAGAAATAAACAATTTATAGCATTGTTGATAATGTAAGATTCTATGTATACATAGAGGAACCAAAGAAACATCTCTGAACTTGGCGATATTATAATCTAACAGGTCGGACACGTGAAAATGATCATTATAATACGAAGAAAAATATGTGATCAGTTCCATAAGAAACATACACATATATTTGAGATTAGGAGAAAATTACATCTCATTGTGAATATCAAGGAAATAAAAAGAGATAAATGGCATTTAAGTGGGAAAGGAAGCATTTTAGCAGTCAGTGTTGTTTAACTTGGAGGAATGTTTTTTTTCTTTCATGTTACCAGTCGCCTGGAACATGATAGATGTTCAATAAATGTGAGTTGTAGAAAATAGAAAAGAAAGAAGGAAGATGAAATATAATGGAATGATCTTCTGACTATAGAAGTTTCCAGCTGGGCAGGATGCAGAGATTACAAGTCCTTTTCATATGTTAGTGCTCTTTACAAAAGTCCTGTGATTCTGAGGAGAGAGGTGAGTGGGACCTTGGACCATCTCACCATTATTCCACCCAGAGCAGCTTTTATTTCACTACCTTTATCACTGGAAAGTTACTGATCTAGTTCAGCCTTTATAATTTTAGCAGTGAAGAAATATGATAAGAGAGGTGATGTTTTTCCTCTGGTCTTAGAGATAACTAGTACTAAAACCCATGAGTTCTGTCTAAGTTCTTAGGAGTTCGTAGTAGCATTGCTTTAATGAATATGAGCCCAGGAAAGACAGCTAGTTTGTTCAACGGCATGAGGCTTACAGTATATTTAAATATGAGGTATATTAAGGGACAGTGAACAACTCAGATTGAATAGAACGCATGACTTATATTGGGGAGTCCTAAGAGAAAATACAAGCTTTACTTTGGAGGCATTTAAGAAGAATAGTGAGACACGTATCCATCAAAATGCTTTGGGGAGAAGTTATTTCTGCTTTTCACCAAAATGAAGTAAAAGGAATAAACTATAACTTTTTGCTTGAAACAACTAAAAAAAAAAAAAAAGGAGAAAGATACATGACACAGACTCTTCAAGACATTGATTGACTATGAAATTGAGAGACAATTATTGAAGGTAACAAACACAGACCCCACAATTGTCCCAGCTGATTGACATTGAGTTTCCAGACTTTGGTGTAAGGAGGGGATACTCAGGCAAAGAGCTGGAAGTACAGGGAGGCCAGGCGGCTAGTGTTTGAAAGAGCAGGATGTCAGAGAGGAGAGAGCTGCAGAGAGAAAAGAGAGAGACAGGTGAGGAGGGAGGGGGACACTGAGAGAGAGAGAGAGAAGGAGAAAATGGGACAGTGAGAGAATGAGAGAAGAGTAATCCAGGGATCTGCAGAGGTTTCTCCTCAGCTTTTCAGGTGACCAGTGAAAGTGCCTAAAGAAAATACTGTGGCATGGGGGTAAAAACACCCTAAGGATAGCAGGAATAATACTCTGCACTCACTTCTTGCTTAGGAAGAGTTCCTATTCCCACCAGCCAGGGTAGCAAAGCTCATAATTCATGGGGCAACAGGTAGGATACACAAAAGACACTTGCTTCAACAGAGACAAAATTAGCCATAAACTAAACACTGCTCTGTTATCAATGAACAAAGCTTATAGCTTAAAGCTTAAAAGCAAAATTAGAAAGGATCAAATTATTTCCAGGTAACTTCACTGCATCCCAAAACAATAACAACAAAGAACTAGAATTTATTCTGATTTTCCAAGTAGCTCTCATTTCTCAGTTTTCATCATAAAGATTATTTTGTAAATTTGTGCATCATTTTATAACAATTGGGAATCAAAC
>NW_012145412.1:1965064-1967877 GCF_000956105.1 Propithecus coquereli
CTTGGTGAAGTATTTTGTCTGATAACAAATATGCTAGACCTGGGTTGAAATTGGGTCAGTATTTTCTCTGAAATGGGGAAGAGGGAGAGCTACATGGATCAGGGCTTTCTGCCCAATCTCTGTAGACCTAACCTAGTAGGCCAATTTTTCACGGGTTTTAATAATCTGTGTCATAGCTGCTCTTAGTTGGAAGTTGAACATATTCCTCATTAGAATGAAGAGAATAATGTGTGGAAACATTTCAAAGACCTGTCCGGACTGGGAGATTGTTTTGAAAACAACTGCTTTCATCACTTTCACCCAGATTAACCTCTGTTGAAGCCAATTTCAAATGGTAGTACACTGCTTATATCAGAATCTATGTGGTGGCTGTAATGTTCCATCCAAATGAAGTGGATAAAATCTCTTTTGGAGCAAACCAGGATGTTTTATTTAAATGATCCCTTATTCTGGTTTAAAGCACGCTAATAATACAAGGAAACTCAACCGTAGCCAACAAGTGAGTGTTCATAGAATTACATTTTCTTTGGCAGGTAGATAGTTTTGCTTAGTGCTGGAATGGAAGGTAATAGAGAATAGTGGTTAAGAATATGAGTCTTGAAGTCAAGCATCTGAGAAATGTAGCCCAAGTACAGTCATTTGTGTGACTGTGAGCCAGTTACTTAAACTCTTCAAGTGTCAATTTGTTCCTTTAAACTAAAGGGGAGAAAATAACCTGCCTACAGAGAGGCTGTGAGAAAAGAACATCACAAGTGTGTAAGTCACCTGGGCCAGTACCTAGCCCTTAGTTATTTAGACATTTCTTATACACAGGAAGTGAGCTAAGACTTCACACATATCACCTTACAGAGAACAACTCCATGAGTGTAAACTGAGCTTTATATAAAATCTGTCTGTAGTCACACACTTGGGCCAAGATACAAGAGTAAGTTTATGTCTGCTTTCAACATCTGAGCACCTAAGCATGCTACCATTCATTTTGCATGATGTTCATGTCACTAAGAAATGAGTATTTGAGTAATTACTGATATAGAAAGTTAGTAACAGAGGTTCTGGGGAGTTAAATGAGTTGCCTCTGGTCACGTGGTTGGTAAGTGGTAGAGTCAGGATTGGAATCCAGGTCTGTCTGATACTACCTTTTCCTTATTGAGTGTCCCCCTCTCCCTTTCCTACTTGAGTCCTCCATCTGAATATGGCCTATAATTAAGGAACCTTTCTACAAAGCAGATCCCACATTGTCCCCGCCAAGCATTAATCCCTTTAGTGAGTACACGCTATCTACAGAGTATGCTAAACAACTTTGTAGAACTCACCTGGCTCTTACTAATCTGCACCCTGCCTGCCTCCCTGGACAATTGAATGTCAATGCCCTTATGTACATGCTCCAGTCCTAATGCACAACTTGTAACTCCCCGACACTTGCCATATTCTCCTGTGTTTCTCTGCATTAGCTCTTGCCTGGAATGCACTTGCCCACCGTGTTCACTTTGTGACCTCCTGTTTATCTTTCAAAACTGCAGCACTCTCTGAAGTCCTGGTACACAAGTATTTAATAAAACTAACCACTCCCGTGGTGACTACCATGAAAGTATGCTATTTGTCCTCTTGCTGGGAGCATAAATGATCCCTAGATGCTGCTCTTGGGATCTGTGTTAGCCTATTTTGCATTGCTATAAAGGAAATACCTGAGGCTGGTTAATTTATAAAGAAAAGAAGTTTATTTGGCTCAGGGTTCAGCAGACTGTGCAACAAGGATGGTGCGTGCATCTGCTTCTGGTGAGCTTCCAATCAAGGCAGAAGGTGAAGGGGCAGCAGGTGTGTCACATGGTGAAAGAAGGAGCAAGAGAGGGGGGAGGTGGTGCCTGGCTCCTTTAAACAACCATCTCTCCTGTGAATAAATAAAGCCATAACTCACTCATTATGGTGGGGAGGGCACCAAGCCATTCATGAGGGATCTGCCCCCATGGTCCAAATACCTCCCACCAGGCCCCACCTCCAATAGTGGGGACCAAATTTCAACAGGAGATTTAGAGGGGACAAATGTTTAAATCATATCAGGATCCATGGGGCTTTTGCTGCTAGATTGTGTTTCCCATGGACTACTCCTAGCCAATAACAGTGGTCAGCTCAGGCCCATTCTTGTGAAACACAGGCCTCATCTAATGTGGAGTTTCAGCTCAAGGATTTCCCAGCTCAAGGTAGCTGAACCTTTCCTGGAACTGTACTGAAGGCCGAGACTCTTGCCATTCAAATTTTGCTCCTTCCATTCTCCTTCACTCATGTCAAACTTTTACTGTAGTCTGAAAGCTCTCCTTTACTTTTCCTGCTCACGCCCCCTTCATCCTTCACAAAAATATTCCCCAGTAAATTTCTTGTGTGCCTAATCCCATTTTGGTGCCTGCTTCTTGATGGACCTGAACTAACCTAACCATATAGGTGCCCTTTTCTATCCTATATACATATTATTGCAAATAAAATATTGCATTCATTTTTTATCTCCTCTTAATTATAAAGCCCTGTAAAATTAGGAAAAAATATTGTGTTTCTTTTATTTTTAGCACATAGCATACTACTTGGTCCTCAGTGAGTATTTAATAAGCATTTAAACAAATCAGTGCCAAAAGTATGATCTTACCTGACATGAGTTTATTTAAGTCAAAACAAACAAAACAATGTTTTTACTTCTCAAGTAATGCTGCCAATGTGAAAATAGCTGGAAGTTGGCTTAGTGTCCATGCTGTGAGGCTTGTGTTTCTGAATATTACCATTTAGCTTCCCCATGCCTGCACTTCTTGAGTTCAGGTGAGTTTTCG
>NW_012145412.1:1977312-2003727 GCF_000956105.1 Propithecus coquereli
TTTTGTTTTGTTTTTGCTTAGGATTGCTTTGGCCATTTGGGCTCTTTTATGCTTCCACAAGAGGTGTAGAGTTATTTTTTTTCTAGATCAGTGAAATATGCCATTGGTATTTTGATGAGGATTGCATCGAATCTATAAATCACTTTAGGTAGCATGGATATTTTAACAATGTAGATTCTACCTCTCCATGAGCATAATATGTTTCTCCATTTGTTTGTGTCATCCAGAATTTCTTTCCTCAGTGTTTTGTAGTTCACCTTGTAAAGAACTTTCACCTCTTTGTCTAAGTATATTCCTAGGTATTTTATTTTTTTCATAGCTATTGTGAATGGTATTGAGTCTTTGATTTGACTTTCAGTTTGACTATTATTGGTATATAGAAATGCTACTTACTTACGTACATTGATTTTGTAACCTGAGACGTTGCTGAATTTACTTATCAATTCCAGGAGTTTCTTAGTGAAGTCTTTGGAGTTTTCTAGACACAAGATTATAGCTTCAGCACAAAGTGATAATTTGACTTCCTCTTTCCTTTTTGGATACTCTTTATTTCTTTCTCTTGCCTGATTGCTTTGGCTAGGACTTCCAGTGCTATGTTGATTAGAAGTGATTATAATAGGCACCCTTGTCTTGTTCCAGTTTTTAGGGGGAATGCTTTCAATTATTCCCTATTCAGCATGATGTTGGCTGTGGTTTGTCATAAATGTCTTTTATAATTTTGAATTGCATCTATATTCGTAAGGAATATTGGTCTGTAGTTTTCTTTTTTTGTCTTGTTCTTACGTGGCTTTGGTGTCAAGGTAATACTGGCTTCGTAGAATCAGTTGGAAAGGATTCCCACCTTCTCAAAGTTATGGAATAATTTCTGTAGTATGGGTACCTCTTCTTCTTTGAAGGCCTAGTAGAATTCAGCTGTGAATCCATCCAGTCCAGTGCAGTGCTTTTTTGTTGTTGTTTTTGGTAGACCTTTTATTAGTGCTTCAATCTCACTGCTCATTATTGGTCTGTTCAGAAATTCTATTTCTTCCTGACTGAATCTTGGAAAATTGTGTTTCCAGGAATTTATCCATTTCCTCTACATTTTCTAGTTTGTTTACATAGAGATTTTCATAGTATTCAAGGATGGTATTTTGTATTTTTGTGCTATCACTTGTAATATCTCCTTTTTTATTTCTGATTGAGCTTATTTGGGTCTTTTCTCTTCTATTCCTGGTTAATTTAGCAAGAGGTCTATAAAAGGTCTCATTTATCTTTTCAAAGAACCAACTTTTTGTTTCATTGATATTTTGTATTTTTTTTTCCATTTTATTTAGTTCTGCTCTGATCTTTGTTATATGTTTTCTTCTGCTGGCTTTGGGTTTGGTTTGCTCTTCTTTTTCTAGTTCCTTGAGATGTGGTATTAGGTTGTTAATTTGTGATCTCTCTTATTTTTGGATGTGGGCATTTAAGATTATGAATTTTCCCCATAGGCATGCTTTTGCTGCATCCCATAGATTTTGATAGCTATGTCTCCTTTGCCACTCAGTTTAAGGAATCTTTCATTTTCAATATTAATTTTAGTGTTGACTCAATAATTGTTCTGTAGCAGATTGTTTAATTTACATGACTTTGTGAATAACTGCATGTTACTTTTAGAATTGATTTGTAGTTTTAATCCATTATGGTCTGAGAAGGTATATGGTGTGATTTCAATTTTTAAAAATTTATTGAGGCATTTTTTGTGACCTAAGATATGATCAATCTCAGAGGATGTCCCTGTGCTAATGAGAAGAATGTATATTCAACAGTTTTTTAGGTAGAAAGTTCTGTAAATATTTGTTAGGTCTATTTGTTCTAGGTTCCCATTTAAGTCCAGTGTTTCTTTATTTTCTGATTTTATGATTTGTCCAGCATTGATAATTGGGTGTTAAAGTCCCTGGCAATTATTATGCTATTATTTATTTCCTTATTTGGCTCTAGTAGAATTTCTTTTTATATATCTGAAAGCTCCTGTGTTAGGTGCATATGCATATATATTTAGTATTGTTATGTCTTCTTGTTGAATTGCTTTCTATGCCATTATTGATTTAAACTCAATTTTGTCTGATATGACAAGGCTACTCCTGCTCTCTCTTGGTTTACATTTGCATGGAATATTTTTTCCATCCTTTCACTTTGAGCCTATTTGCATCCTTGTGGTTTAGATGTGTCTCCTGGATACAGAGGATACTTGGGCTGTGTGTTTTCATCCATTCAGCCGGGCTATGCCTTTTAGGAGGTGCATTTAAGCCATTAACATTAAGAGATAGAATTGATACATGTAATGCTGTTCTGTTCTTCATATTGCGTAGTACCTTGTTGCTTTGTTATTCTTTTTGTGCTATTGTTTTATATGAGTTGTGAGCATTAGCTATTTTGGATGATTTTACACTGATGTGTATCTATTGTGCTGATTCATATACAATGCATATCCGAGTATTTCCTGCAGGGCAAGTCTGGTCATGACAAATTCCCTCAGAGTTTGCTTGTCTGGAATATTCTTAACTTCTCTCTCAATTGTGAAACTTTTTTTTTGCAGGATACAAAATTCTAGACTGGCAGTTGTTCTGTTTAAGAAGATTGAAGATGGGACCCCATTCCCTTCTGGCTTATAAGGTTTCTGCTGAAAAGTCTGCTGTTAGCCCAATGGGTTTTTCCTTATAGGTCATTTGCTTACATTTAGCTGCTTGTAGAGTTTTCTCTTTCATTTTAACTTTGACCAGGTTGATTACTATGTGCTATGGAGATGCTCTCTTTGCTATGAATCTTCCCAGTGTTTACTCGCCGTCTTGTATCTGAATGTCCAGATCTCTTTCAATACCAGGGAAGTTTTCCTCAATAATTTCCTTGAGTAGATTTTCCACACTTTTAGCTCTTTCTTCTTCCTCAGGGATATCTATAGTTTGTATGTTAGTTCACTTTGAACAGTCTCATATCTTTCTAAGTGATTGTTCTGCTTTTTTGGTTCTCTTCTCTGCCTCTTTAAATGACTGAGTTAGCTTGAGAGCCTTGTCTTTAAGCTCTGAGATTCTTTCTTCTCCTTGGTTTAATCTATTTCTGAAATTTTCTGCTGTGTTTTGAAATTCCCTAAATGACTTTCATTTCTTTAAGTTCTGTTATATCCTTCCTTATGTTGTCTAGTTCTTTAGTGATTTTTTTCATTAATTACCTGAAATTTTTTTTGGCTTCTGTTTATTAGTTTTCAACTTTCTCTTCAATTCCATTCATCTTATTTGCCATCCATATTCTGAATTCCACTTCTGTCATTTCTATAATTTCCTTATAGTTGGAGTTCACTACTGTAGCTCCATTGTGATCTCTTTGGAGTGTCAATCTGTTTTGATTTTTCATGTTGCCAGGGTTCTTTTGCTGGTTTCTTCTCATCTGAAACACCTTTTCTCACCTCAGGGCTAATAGGTTTTCAGGGTAACTGTTCTTTGCCAGGTACTCTCCTGCTTGATTAGAAGGGAGATCCCTAGATGGCACTTTTTTCCCCCTACTCTTAAATGTAGACACAGCAGAAGAGAAGCATGTGTGCTGAAGCCTAAATACAGCTGTTCTGATTTATTCTATTCACCTGTGATTTCCTCTACTCAAGCCTATGCTGAATGCTATTTGTGCTGGGTGTTGGGTTGTTCACCCGATGGTTGTAGGATGTTCAAGTTGTGAGATGGGTGAGACCCTCTTCACTGAGGCTGGTATTGTAAAGATTGCTCTACCTGGGGTCTCCCCTTAGAGGTGGCAGTAGCAACTGGGTGAGGGTAACCACACTGTGGTTGTGGGCTCCCAGACTGTGGGTGTTTACTTGAACCAGGTCACAGTGTACTGGTGGCTCAAGGATAGGGTGGCCCTGGCAGAGCGTTGGATTTTGTAGCAGTTCTTCTGGCCCTGTAGTGGTGGTGGAGGCTCTGGGTGGGTTGGGTCCAAGTGCAACACTGGAGTCTTGGGAATGGTGTCCTGGCCTGGTGAGAGCTCTGGAGGGGTAGATTATCAGGCTCCAGTCAGAGCCTCAGAGATAGGACTGGGGAGGAACCCAAAGAAGGACTTATGAGCAGGGTCTCTGAGCCAGCAGGGCCATGCAGGGGCGGGGTCAGGGATGAACAGGCAGGGGGCAGTTGGGTCATGGAAGGGTGAGTAGGGGCCAAGCAAATGGCGGATTTTTCTGCAGGCTCAGGGACCATGTGGATACCAACTCATGTGGGTGAAGGTCAGTTCCAGTGGCCCAGGGACCTTGGAGTTCTACCTGCCCCACCCAGGACCTGCCAAAGCAGTTGCCTGAGCCTCCCAGGTCTGAGCCTGCTACACCCCAGTTAACTCCCCTGCTCAAATCCCATTGCACTGCAGGGGAAGGATGTTTGGCTTTCCAGTCACAGAGTATGGCTCAGGGAAGCTTCCAGTTAGACCACTTCCTCCCCAGCCTGGTGCTGACTGGCACCATGCACCTGAGAGCTCAGGATGGCTGTAGCTGCTGCCTGATCCCCACCACACCTGTTGTCTGGTACAATGACTCTGCACGTACTCCAGGCAGGTTCCCGGTCAGACCAATTAGAGGTCTGTGATGGTGGAGGGAGTCATCTCACAACTCGCACAGCACCAACAGGGTGAGCACGGCACCCCAGTGCTCTATCCTCCTATTCTTCCTTGAGCAAACTTTGATCTTGTTAAATATATTGCCCCATCACCTTTTTTTCCCATACCAAATGTCCTGTGTTTCTTCTCTATGATTTCACAACGTTCCTTCAGAGAAGAGCAAACTGTATGTGGGCAGCTGCTTGCAATTCTCACTTCTTTCCTTGGGAGCAGTGTGCTGGCAGGCTGCTTCTAGTCTACCATTATTTTTATCTATCTAATTCTTATACCATATCCAACCAATCATGACAAAATTGTTCCCTGTTCATCTAATCTTTGTATATGGATGGATGTGTATCATATACATGATCATAGAATATATGCCGTTTTGAAATTTCCTTTTTCCCACATTGTTATATCATAAGAATGTTTACATAACATTATATAATGATATAAATATCATTTTAATATTTGGATAATATTTTCTCTACTTGCCCCAATCCTGTGTAGCCACCCACCCACTCACCTTCAATAGAATTGCAGAGTTTTATCAGGTCCAGATTGTGTAAATAACATTCATTTGTGAGAAAGAATCATTACATTATAATATTTTCTAGTTTGAAGAGAGCTTGAAATTCCTACAATTAAATAAATCTCTCCATTAAGGATAAATACACAGAAATCAAAGGGGTTGCAGGAACTAGAGATGCCTCCTGAGAAGAATGGCAGAGTGTCAGATAGGAGTTCTTCAGTTATGTGATCTGGAACCAACCGCTTAACTCCTTTGTGCCTTAGTGTGATCAAGTCTGCCTCACCTAAATTATATTTTTAGGGAAATTGTGTTTATCTATTTAAGAAGAGGTCCTAACTAGCTCAAACTAACCAATGGCATTTCTAAATTTATTGATATAATGCAGAATCAAAATAAATCATATAAACTGCTTACCATAATATTGAGCCACACAGTGTGTGTTCAACACATACTACCTATTGCCATGATTATGATTATAATGATTATTTGTAAGAAATCTCTACTGGGTGTGGGATGGGCATACTCTAAAACTGTTCCTTAGTTTGTTGTCAAGTACAATGAGCTATCAAAAGGATTTCCTCACCCTTTTCTTGAATCTTTTCTCCGTGATAGTTCAAAATCATTGTAGTGTACTCATCCAAATGGAGAAAGGTCAGAAGGAGATTAAGTTTTTCTCCTCTGCCAGAATAGCTGTTTATCAGGAAGAAACGAACTGTCAGAACTAGAGGAAGACACGGGTCTGTTCATTCATCTTTGCCCCCTTCTGCCAATGCAGGATCACTTCTAAAACAACATTCTCAAGTGATTCTTTCTAAAGGACTTCAAGCAGTGATGCTTCTAATTGGCATTTGTCATAACTATTTTATTGGCTCTTGATAATCACAGATTGAATTAGTGCTATTACTCTCTGATATTACAAGTTAGTTCATAGAAGTGATTACAAAGGAGAGTAGATTACTGAGGAGACTGAGTCCTTCACAACTAACCAGTTACCATAAAGTAACCAGGTCCTAAAGAATGTTACCATAGTACACGTTACTCTATATTTAATTCATTATTAGGCTTCCATACTCCCCAGACTTTCTCAGTTAGGTTGAGTGATTGGCTTTTGAGAATGATGATATATTTCTGATTTTGAATTAAGATTAATTTTTGTGTAACAAAGTGGCCTAAATTAGCATCCCAGTTTCACGACTTACTGGCTGTGTGTCCTTTGTGCAAATTATTTAATATTTCTATGCCTGTTTTTTTTTCCCATTTTTAAATGAAGATGATTATAGTTGCAAGTATAGAGGGTTGGGAATTAAATGAAATAATAAATGGTATTAGTAGTTAGAGTAGTGGCTGATGTATAGTAAGTGCTAAAAAGTGTTATATACTATTGCTGCTATTATTAATTTTATTATTAGAAAATGACATATCTCCTGGCCAAGTATAAGTTGCCTATTTTTAGGCATTAATAATACTTATTATGGCAGAAAATGACCTACTTTACAATTCAAAAGACTGAACTTCAGTACTGGGTCTGCCACAAATTAACTTTATGAGATAAGTCAAATATCTGAAAATCATTGAAGCTAAGCTATATGTATAAATGAAAATATACACCATAATTGAGATAAAGCTCAACTATATTATATATTCAATTTTGCATGTCTTATTTAGTACTTTTTGATAATCAAATCATATTTGTAATGGTTTTCCCATTTTATTTACTCAGCTTCCTTGTAAGAATGACTGAGAATATGTTATTACTCCAGTTTTATAGCTGAGGACCTGAGACTCAGAATAAACTTACATAACTGAAATATAGTAGAACAACAACTAGAACCTAGATTTTCTTAAGTCGTAAGAATAAACTCATTTATTCCATGATTTTCTGTTTATCTGAAAGAGTAAACCACCATAGTTTCCCCCTGCAATAGAATATCTCTTCTCTCTACAGTCATATGTAGCTTAACAATGGGGATATGTTCTAAGAAATGGGTCTATGTGATTCCATCATTATGAGAACATAATAGGGTACTTACACAAACCTAGATAGATAGCATAGCTGTTAAGTCCAGAGCTGAGAGACACATGGAGCCTCACGTGTAGCAAAATGCTGTTTATTTTGAGCAGATGGGTGGAGGCTGAAAAAGGCCTCCATGAGAGTAAATGGGAGAGCCTAGAGGGTTTTTCTGGGAGGAGTAAATAAATTCTTTTTAAACAACTGGGAGGGATAAGGAAAGTAAGTTGCCCTTTTGCATTTCATTCCTTTATCTCCCTAGGGGTCTGGCAAAGGCTATGTGCCTAATACACCCCTAGGAAGGGGAGAGGGGTGGGTTTTATAGGAGGTTTGGATGGAAGTTTGGGGAGGATGTATTCTTTAAGCCTAACAATAGCCTACTACATACCTAGGCTGTACAGTATAGCCTATTGCTGTTAGGCTACCAACCTGTACAGCATGTTACTGTACTAAATACCGTAGGCAATTATAACACAATGGTAAGTATTTGTGTATCTAAACATAGAAAAGTTACTTTAAAAATATGGTATTATTATCTTATGGGACCACTGCCCTATATGCAGTCTGTTGTTGACCAAAATATTTTCATGCAGAGCTCGCTTTTGTTAGGACAGACACAAATGATAACAACAACAATAATAATAATAATAAAGGCACTAGATTTTCCTCTGAATCTGAAAATGCAGGAAGCTGCATCTGAAAATGAGGAAGCTGTAAAAGGACTGAATTTTGGGCCTAATAATATCGATAAATTATTTAGCAATCTGTTTTGAATGACTTCATTTCTTTCATCATCAAAATATATCTAAGCCCATACCACACACCAGTTTCAAATATATTTTGTTATTCAAGGCACCAGGAGTACCAGTAGTGAATAAAACTAATGGAAATCCCCACCTTCATGGAGTTTACTTGCTTAATGGAATGAAAAGAACAATTTTTCAAAATCTATTTACAAAAGACTTTGTAGTCTAGATGGTAATAAGTGTTTTGAAGAAAAATTAAGGAGGGAACAGAAGTAGGCAGTTCCAGGTGTAGGGTGTCCCACTTTTAAGTAGGGCAGACAGGGAAGCACTAAAAGAGAAAATGAATGAATTTCAGTAAACACCCAGTGAAGATGTGCAAGAATTTCACTTGCATTGGGGAAAGAAGATTTCAGAGAGAGAGAGAGAGAGAGAGAGAGAGAGATCAGCTGAAGCAAATCCAAGAGGATGAAACATGCCTAGGATTTTTGAGCATCACTCAGGAGGCCATCATGGTGTGAGCCGAGAAACCAAGGAAGGCAGATCTAAGAGCTAACATGGGACAAGATCATGGAGGATTTCATTGATTCTTTTAGTGATTTTCACTTTTATTAGAATATGATGGAAGTAACTGGAAGATTTTGAACAGAGAAAAGACACAATCCGATTTATTTTTTGATAGAATCACCTGGCTGCTATTTTGAGAACAGACAAAGGAAAAGATGGAATAAATCAGGACTTGCAAAAAAACTTAAGGGAACCTATAGTGACTGAAATCAGTAGTTTAGAAGTACAGATGGAGTAAATTGGTCACATTTTAGATTCATTTTGGATCTATCTTGAAGTTGGAGCCAATAGAATTTGTTAACATTCTTGACATGGGGTATGGGAGAAAGAGTAAATGTGACTCTAAGTCTTTTTGAATAAGAAAATTGTAGGATCTTGTTCTTACCTGAGAAGAAATGGTAGGAGTGCATCATTGGTGGTGGCAGGGAGCTCAGTTTTGGATATTCTAAATGTATCTTAATAAATTTCCTGTTAGCACTCTAAGTGGGTGTATCAGGTAGATGGTTATAAGTGTGGTACTCAGTGAAAGGTCTGGGCCAAAATATAAATTTGTCATTCCAGGTTTATAGTCATAAACCTGGATTAGATCTTGAAGGGAGTTATTCTAACAGAAAATATATGGTCAAGAGGTGGGCCATCTTGCATTACATTGTTACAAGATATGAGGAGGAAACCTCAGAGGAGACTGAGAAAGTGTGACCCATTGGGGGAAGAAAACTGGAGAGAATGATGCTCTGGAAGCCAAGTGAAAAAAGTGCTTTATTAATAATTGGGAAGAAATATTAAATTATTATAATGTAAATGAAGGCAGTACTAACTAAATGCCCAATTACACCAGGATAGATTAAGGAGCAATTGAAAGTTATAGTTGAATGTCTATTTTATACATAGGGCAGATGATGATTAAAGAAAGTAAACACACACACACACACACACACACACACACACACACACACACACACTCTGATAAAACATTTCCCCTGTCTTCAAAGATCAAAGGCAAGGAGATAGAATTAGGAACATTGGTTATAAGTCTCACATGACAAGAAAAGGTCTTTGGATTACAGATGAGGCATAAATTAATTTTGATTGGCGACTTCAGGGGGAAAAAGGTAATATTTGAGCTGGGTATTAAAGAATTACTATGAGTTTTTTGGATGAGAAATGGGAATGGACAAAAGAATAATGACATTTCAGGTAGATAAGATAGCATGAGAAATGGCATGGAGGAATGAAAAGGTAGAGCATGTTTAAATGAAGAATAAATTCATTTGACAAAAATAGAGTGTGCAAAGCAAGAGAGAGTAAACTGCTGCAGATAGACACGTTTTTTTTTTTTTTTTTCCCTTTGTAAAAAATCTTTCTCAATGGTTCAGTGGAAAGTAAAATTTGATAAAGTGAGATATTTTTCCAGAACGAACTATTATAATTACCATCATTTTACAAAAAGCCTTTTATATTCTGGGGAAAGCCTCAAGCATGACATATTATCATAAAGTGAATATTTACTCGGATAAACAGACTGTATAGAAATATAAATTGTTCCCTGTAGGTTACTCCATTAGACAGGTTTTAATTTCAAATATCTTTGCTTGGGCTATTTTCTAACTTCCTTAAATGTAATGCCATGTTTTAATTTTATCTCTTTCGTAGAAATGGTTCTCTTTATTGCAAGGCTGCAAGATCACCCAGGGAGAGTGGGGCCAAATAAGCTGGAACATCATCCAATACACTGACTGTACGTGAGTGCAACATTAATGCCTTTACAGATAGTAAAAAGAAAGGTTGCTCTCTTTGTGACTGAAAGTGCCTTGGAATAGCTTCTGTTGGTGAATTAATATGGTTAATTGCTCGATACTTGGCATGGGACAGCCTCTTGCTTGTGAGTGTGGGGTTGGGGCATACAGCTGTGAAAGGTCTCCATTTCTTCTCTGAGCTTACAAATAGCAGTTTTGCCTGGAATCACTTGGTCCTTATAAGTGCTCTGCTTCTAGTAAAACCTTGAAAGCCTGCTTTCTGACTGCAGTGGCTTTTATTCCCACTTATTCCACTCCCTGATGCCTACCGAACCCATTATATACCCTTCATTTACCTTTCTGTCACCCTGGTCCATCAGACACCACATTTACCTTTATTTGCCTCTCTGAATCCAAAGTCAGCCACCAGGTTTTCTCTAACCTTCTAGTTCTCTATCAACTCTATCCCCTGCCATATTTCCCTTGCTGTTTTGAAGTTAATATTTATTTATGTAATTAGATTATTTGATGAACCTTTCACTAGATCAAATATTCCATGCAGGTAAGGATTATGTCTGTTTCCTGACATATCTTAGGCATTCAACATGACCATGCTGCCTTGAGCCTGAGTGGAATTTGGCCACTAAAATGTCCCAGCTCCTTCATGGTTGTTCAAAATCTCTATTCTCCTTGGGCTTAAACCTTTCCCCAACTTCCTTAGTTTCAAAGGAACCAATGTCCTGGTTTATAAAAAAGATGAGGCCATCTGATGTGCGTATAGCTGATTTTTTCTTCTTCAGATCTTAAAATATCTCTGTATCTTTACTTATACTCTATTTCTTATTTCCCAAAGTAACCCCTTATATTACATTTTACTTCTAACACTTTACATTTCCTTATCGACATTATTAAATCAGCTATTCCTCTGTAGATTTGCATTTCAGCATTTCCCTGCTTTCTTCCACACAGGCAAAAGCAAAACAAAACAAAACAAAAACATATTTATGTTTCCCTTATCCTGGAAACATTCAACCAGTGAAAATCAAAACAAAACAATCCTCCTTCCTCTCACTATTCTCTTGAGGTTTCCTTAAATTAGCCTCCTTTTATTCATTCAAACTTCTCCAAAGAACTGTCAGTCAATATTCATTGCCAATACATGGTAAATTCCATAAGAAAAGGGGCTATTTTTATTTTGTTGCGCAGTGTATTTCCAGTACCTAACACAGTATCTAAAATGTTAGAGGCTCAATAATTAAATAAATTAATTTCAGCTCCCCTCTGGCATCCCACTTTGAGTAGTAAAATTTTGCTTCAAGCACCTCTTAAATTACCCCCACCAAGATAACCAACTGCAATAGCTCCCTCCTCTGTTATCAATCCATAGCAATGTTTCAAATTTTCTCTTATATCCCATATCATAATCTATCCTAATTGCTTTAACTGTGTTTATGCCTCATCACTTTGTCAGAGTCTCAGCCACTTGAGGTCAGAATAATTAACTTGGTTATTTCTTTAGCCTCCCTAACTCTAAGCTAAGAACTTACTATTCAACATTTACTAATGAGTTTAATTAATATCTTCAAGTGCTAAAGGATTCTCTAACATAGCCCTGATCACATTAGTATTACTGTTGATAAAATATTTTTCCCTGAAATAAAAATGTGAAAATTAATAGAATACCCGGTTATAAATCATTTCGGATCATTAAAGGAAGAATTTTTAAAACTCTATATTGAAAGAGTCATGGCAGAAATATATGTGCTTCATAACCACCTATGATCCATTTATTTAAATAATTAGAAATATCTATGCACATGTATGTCATACACACACAGACGCGCACACACACGCCTTTTTTCTTGGCTACCTTAATGCATTGTGATCAAACTTTAATGCATTAAATATACACAGTATATGTCAATTGAGGATCTATGATAAATACAATGTATTTATACATATGACCTTGGGCAAATGTTGCATAAACCTAGTAGAATATAACCCCCCAAAAGCTAACATTCTCAGAAAAGAGCATAAAATCTGAGTTAAATCTGAAGACTCTGCCTATTATACATGCATAAGCAATAAAAACACACGTACACATACACACATCTCAAAAATTAGTTACAAGCGCTTGATAAAAGAATAGCCATTATTTAATTGCTTCCAAGGAAATAAAATCCTCTTCCACATCCTTTAAATTTC
Organism: Propithecus coquereli; assembly: GCF_000956105.1. Classification (NCBI taxonomy): domain Eukaryota; kingdom Metazoa; phylum Chordata; class Mammalia; order Primates; family Indriidae; genus Propithecus; species Propithecus coquereli. The sequence goes on from NW_012145412.1 coordinate 1,989,691, forward strand.
CAATAAATGCACACAATAGAAGGTAGAAAAACCCTAAGAAACTGTTTTAGGAGCCTAAACAGAGATTTAAGAGTTACTCCACATTCTCCTTCCCTCTGTCTTGTCTTCATTTCTGCCATTCCAAAATAACTTCTCGGGGCCGACGTGGTGGCTCACGCCTGCAGCCCCAGCTACTCTAGAGGCTGCCGCAGGAAGATCTCTTGAGTCCAGCAATTCTGGGCTGTAGTGCGTTATGCCGGACGTGTGTCTGCACTAAGTTTAGCATCAATATGGTGACCTCCCATGAGCAGGGACCACCAGGTTGCCTAAGAGGGGTGAACCGGCCAGGTCGGAAACCAAGCAGGTCAAAACTCTTGTGCTGACCAAAGTAAGTTCTCGTTTTTTTGCTCTGTTTGATTCTCTTTTTCCACTAACCCATATAGATGAGCAGCCTGAGTTGAGTATATTTGCCCCAGGTCTGATATTCTAAAACTCCTTTGGGACACAGTTTCTAGTAATTACCTACAGCTGCATGCACTAAAACCCACAGATTAAAGTTTCTCTACCACACACCTTGCTCAGGGCTTTGGGAGGTCTTACATTCAGTGGAAAGGGATCAGGCAAACCAAAACTGATTGTTTGGTGGCTTGGGGGCCAAATAATTTATTGTTTAATTAACTTTCTGTTTTCCCAGTTGTTGTGACTTTATATAAACAGAAATAATTTACTTAAGGAAAGTTTGGTGGATTTGTTTTGTCCCCCAATAAAATGTCTTGAATGTAACCCATTTTCATACTTGAAAGTTAAATTCTATTACTTGTATGATGTTCACTCATATGGATCCTTGTTTTTCATAGGGGCATTTGCAAAATCTAAGTAATTTCCAAAGTAATAACATTTTACAAATTTGGAATCAGTAACAATTGAGGGAGAGCCATAAAGGCTTGTACAATATCTCTTTACTTTGGAAGGCCACTCAGTTTCTGATATACATTGGATCAACCCTTGCAACCCTGTCTGTGTGTGATGTTTCAGAGACACTAATTCATAAGGACCCCAAATTATATTATATTAATTCTCTAGTTTCTATTTAGTTGTTCAGCTACATATCTTTCCCCATCCTCACCATTATGCCACTGCCTTCGCTGGAGGCTGTCCTGTAAAGACTAAAACAATGGGCTCCAGTGCCCATTGGCTAATGGGAAGTCCCAAGAGCAGGTAATGAGAAAGGAAAAGTGAGATCACAGTGTTTATTCCCCAGGTTTCCTCTCTGTAAATTATCTCAGATAGCTGGATTTCTCAGCCAAAGGTTCGTTTCTTTCATAGCCACCTTCTATGCATGAAACATGTAGATACTTTCTGAACAACTTCCTCCCGGACTTCCTTCTGGCCCACAAGTGGTAACAACTCCATTTTTCTTCTTAGCCCAGGGTCCTACATTCTCCCTGTGGTTCCCTAGAACCCGATTATATCTTTGTAAATAGCCCCTTTGGAAAGAAACCTTCTTTGAATTATCTCAATTTGAGTATGCCAACTATTTCCTATCAGAAATCTGGTTGGTGTAAGTCTGTGTTTGTTATTCCTTAATTAGCTTCATATAGACTACAGTTTTGCAAAATTATGACTAGCGGCAGTTAGTGTCAGATTAAATGTAAATATTTAGGGTAATAGGCATGAACTATGTGCCAATACAGAAAAAAAGTCTTGGGAAAATAAGAAAAAATATTGCATTAGCAATATTTGCTATCTTCTTCTATATGTTTAAAGGGGCCACTGAAGTACATTCAAGAAATAAATTATTAGAAGGTAGTATTATTTCTGGTAAACTTTTCCCTTTTCTCTGTGAATGGACAGCACTTAAGTTATACTGAATCTACCATGACACCCAAACTGACTTTTCATCCATTTAATTTTTCCTTTTGAAAGATGTTAGAAGTTAGTTTATTCATATGGTCAGTAAATTGGTTGAGTTCTTTAAGACCATCGTAAAACTTTAAAGAAGCAAGGGGTCAATTTGGTGTGGGTGGCCATATTTACCAAAAAGGAAGCCTGGTTGTATTAGTATTGCTGGCATTCAACAAATCAAATTGTTTTAATGATTTGCTGATTTTTTTTTTTTTGTATTTTAAAGAGGAGGTGCCTAAAACCAATAGAATTTAATCTCTTTCATCTGTGAAGAACTCAAATGAGAAACATGGTTTTTTACTTAATGCACAAATTAGCCTCTCAACACTTTTCAACATTTGTGTTAGAAGAAAGGGGCAGTTCTCGATATTAAATTTAACTGTAATTTAGAATGGTATACAATTACTCATTAAAATGTTTCCACAGCATCTTAATGTTTTAAATTTAGTTGCTACTTTGAAATTATAAAAGAAATTATTGACCTATTATGCAGTGTTTAGGAAATTGAAAAAATATTATAACCCTAACATAGAAAAATTATAATTTTATTATATTTACCTCTCTTTTCCTATTTTAAGCTTAATACACATACAATATTTTCATCTATAGGTCAAGGATTTTTCCAAATTCCTACATAATTTTATGATCATAAATAATCATAATAATCAAAATATTAAACAATTTTAATAATTAATAGTTAAATTTAACATTGTACTGAACACCAAAGCAAACATACAATTTAGTGAAACTCAAATCTGACTGGTTCTTGGCATTCTTAGAAGAAAACTGCTTGCCAGAGAGTAAACATTCAATAAATATTAGCTAATATTATTTAATGAAACAGACACTCAATGCAGTTTTAAAAATGTTGATTGTTTCCATTATTGGCATTCTTTAATATCCTCCTACTTCCAGATTGTGAATTAGCGACTTTCATTGATTCTAAGGTACACACTTTTTTCCCCCAAATTTCCAACTTAAAAATTGAGGGATATTTTATGACATGCAAAATAGTTTAATTTTCAGAGTGTTTCTCATTTGTGTGATACATAAAAAAGCAAGAAGTCCATGATACCTTGATATTTTAATTTCTGAGATTAGATTACCAGACATGGGAGATTGTGTGTGTGTGTGTGTGTGCGCACTCACGCACAGATATTTGTATGCCAGTGGACCCTAAAAGAAAGGTTATACCATATCACTTACATATCTGAAAGTCCTTTCTATTTTTCATCATGAAATTTGCAGCAAAACAGCATGAAATTTAGATAGTGAAACAAACAAAAAAAAGCAATTAATTTTATTGCTTGAGTTACAGGGTTTTTTAAAAGAATATTTTTACTATATTTCCCTTTTAAGCTTCTAAATAATGCTTTAAATCATATATATTATGAGTCTACTTACAAAGAAAAAAACTTTTACACTGATTCCTTAGAAAAAATATTAAAAGTAATTAAAAATGTTTCCCCCCCAAGACAATATCTTCTTTTTAAAAATGTATATATATGGTGGTCTGATCGACATACTCCTCAAATTAATTCAGCAGAAATCAAGTTCTGTGTGGAACACCAAAGTGAACTATAATGTGTCAAAAAGATCCTTCTAAGTACTTCCTATTTGTAGGCAAAAACATCATTTAGTTATAATAATAGAAATTACATTTTAATCAATATACCCTTTGCTAGTAATCCATTTTGGACTGCCTGAGGAGGCTTTAATAACATGTTAGGAAAATCATTCATCTAAAGAGTAATTCTGAAGAGAAAAGGGCTGGAATCCTTCCATTTCCAATTTTATCCTGTACAAAATTGACATATATATCTTGGACACTTGTTCTTCTTGTAAGCAACTAGCATTTCTTTATGTACTAAAGGTGTCTTTCTTGGCAACTTAAAAAAGAAAGAAACAAACAAAAATCTGTGTTTTTTATTGGTACCACACACTTGATAAAAAAAATCAATATTAACACATTTTCTTATCTTTAGTAAGGACTAGATGTTTGATGATTTTTTTTTTTTTTTTTTTTTTGTTAGACAGAGTCTCGCTCTGTCACCCAGGCTAGAATGCCATGGTGTCAGCCTAGCTCACAGGAACCTCAAACTCCTGGGCTCAGGTGATCCTCCTGCCTTAGCCTCCCGAGTTGCTGGAACTACAGGTGCGCACCACCATGCCTGGATAATTTTTTCCATTTTTAGTAGAGGTGGGGTCTCCCTCTTGTTCAGGCTGGTGTGGAACTCCTGACCTCAAGTGATCCTCTGCCTGAGAGTCCCAGAGTGCTAGGATTACGGCGTGAGCCACCACACCCAGAGAGATGATATTCTTTAATGGTCCATACCTGCTATATTACAGACATAAGCCAGATTTTACTTTTACCTAAATTTGCTTATTTTATTGATTCATTTTATTTTGTACAATAGCATATGCATTTAGAAATATCAGAAAATATGTGTAAGTCCCTTAAGAATCTGAACACCCATGATCCTGCCGAACCTAACCATCCTTAATACTGATGCACATTCATTTAAATATTTTCTCTATGCATATATGTCAATTTTTCATTCAATAATTTATTGTAAATATTCTTCTTTTTAATAGGTATGTATGTAACATTTTTAAAGGTTTGCATGGTATTTCTTTGAAGACTTATCTCTTTATTTATTTAACTAATACTCTGGTGTTGAAAGTATACTATATTCAACTTTGTATTACTAAAAACAGTGATGGATGAATATGCCTATCGCTCTTTGTGGATATCATTTTCTATTTTAGTAGAATCAATATCCCAAATTCAAATACTGGAGTAACAGGCACACATGATTTCAGTGTTTTAGATCTCCGGCAAATCTAGAAAATTTTATTCAGCATTGTATGAGAGTGGTTCAGTATTTTTTAAAAATATTTACCAGTTTGATAGGGACAGTACTCTTCTGTTATTATTTTGGTTTTTCTTTCTTAATCACCAATGGGTACTAACATTTTTCATATACTTATTGTCTAATTATATTTTCCCATTTGTTAATTGTCCATTTCTGTCCTTAGCTATATAATTTACTGAGCACAAATTAGAGGGGAAGACATAATGTCTAATATGGAGGTCACAGGGAAGGAGAGAAGGCATTCTCCCTAATGAGCATTGCTGCCTGATGGAAAATAATCTCTTTCCCTGGAGACTTGTGATGAATTTAGCATTTGTACTGAATGCCAAAGCAAACATGCAATTTAGTGAAACTGAAGTCTGACTGGTTCTTGGCATTTCTGTTGATTAAAGGAGAAACAACTTAGACTTTGATTTTCTTTTTTTAACCACCTGTTAGCAGGTGTTATCAATGCTGTTAACAGTAAAGGTTAGGATTTTTCTACATTTACATAAGCAATTAAAGGAAAGCAGAAACAACATAGTTGACCATCTACAATATTTCAGAAAGTGACTAAGAATTTGCTAATATTATCTTTTTGTCCATAGACTTGTAATTTTTTTCTTCTTTTTTTCTTTCTTTTTAAAATTCATTTATTTATTTTTTGAGACAGAGTCTCACTCTGTTGCCCTGGGTAGGGTGCAGTGGCGTCATCATAGCTCACTGCAACTTCAACCTCCTGGGCTCAAGCGATCCTTCTGCCTCAGTCTTCTGAGTACCTAAGATTGCAGGCACCTGCCATGACGTCGGCTAATTTTTCTATTTTTAGTAGAGACGGGGTCTTGCTCTTTTTCAGGTTGGTCTTGAACTCCTGAATTCAAGTAATCCTCCCATCTCAGCGTCCCAGAGTGCCAGGATTACAGGCGGGAGCCACCACACCTGGCCAGAATTATTATTTTTGTTTTAGAATTCATTTTATCCATCTTTATAGTCCCAGTGCCTAGAATAATGCATGGCACGTACTAGAAGTTCAGTCAATGAAAAATTATCTCCAGTTTACAAATTATAAAATCAACAATAAGAGAGATAGAGTAATTTTTACTGTGAGTACCCAGTTAGAAAGCGATAGTTCAACGTGTTTGTCTAAGCCAAAACTCTATGCTGTAAATACGTTATATAACATCTCTTCCTGTGATAATTTTCTTCTTGTTATACATTCTACCTTGAAGGATAAACTATATTAAGCTGTGGTGTAACAATTGCAGATTATCCAAGGGTTCTGCTCCGCATCGTTCTGTGTCCATGGTTCAGGCTGAGGGAGTAGATGTTCTCTGGATCATTGATCCAGGTTGTCAAGGCAAAGAAATAGAGAAAGAGAAAATGCTGAATAATCTTGTCCTGGCTTGATAAAGCTTCTGACAGAAATGCCATGTGACACATCTGTGTACATTTCACTTGTCAAAGCATGTCATAAATAAAACGTCATGGGGGCTGGAAGGTGGGAAAGTAAAATTGAGTGAGCCCAACACATAGTCATAATGGTCTTTTTAAGTGAAGGAGGTTGGAAGGAGAAGAAAAGAAGATGTACAGGTGATGCACAGGAGACAGAAAAGAAATATTTGTGGACAGCACTTCCCTCTGGTCACTAAATACTCAAATGACTAATTTCCACATGTAACACACTTGTTCCCTCCCTAGAAGAGACAACCTAGAAGGGGCATCTAGTTGCTGAATTCAGCTCAGTCTGAGACCCTGAAGTCTCAGGTGTTCAGGTCTCGTCATCAGCTCTGGCCATGACTTCTTTTGGCCTGGAGACCTATGAATCAAAGGACAAATCATTGCCCCTCTCACAGATGATATGTAATGATGAAACTCTGGCAGAAATAAACACTTCTTAGAATTAGATTTGTTCCTTGATTAGGTCGGTGACCCTCTGTCCATAGATTCCCAATCCATATTCTCTTGCTTTAGCCTTTGAGAGATTCTTTCAAAAAATTATTGATACAAAATAATTGTATGTATTTATGGGGTAAATGTGATATTTTGACACATGGATACAATGTATAATGATCAAGTCAGAGTAGCATATCCATCACCTTGAACATTTATCATTTCTTTGTTAGAAACATTTTAAATCTTCTCTTCTAGTTTTTTGAAATATATAATAAATTGTTAACTATAGTCACCCTACTGTGCTATTGGACACTAGAACTTATTCCTGCTATCTAACTGTATGTTTGTACCCATTATCCAACCTCTATAACCACCCCCCTCTTTTCCCAGTAACTATCATTCTACTCTCTACTTCCATGAGATCAAATTTTATAGCTCCCACATGTGAATGAGAACATGAAAATTTATCTTTCTGTGTCTAGCTCATTTCTTTTAACATAATGACCTCCAGTTACATCCATGTTGCTGGAAACATGATTTTATTCTTTTTATGGCTGAATAGTATTCCATTGCGCATATATGCCACATTTTCTTTATCCATTCATTTCTTGATGGACACCTAGGTGGATGCCATATCTTAGCTATTGTGAATAGTGCTGCAGTAAATATGGGGTGCAGGTATCCCTTTTCTTTCCTTCGGATAGATACCCAGTAGTGGGATTGCTGAATCATTTGATAGTTCTATTTTTAGTTTTCTGAGAAACCACCATACTGTTGTACATAGTGGCTGTACTAATTTACATTCCTTCTGGGAGACTCTTGTTTCTTTTCTGGGAGACATCCTCCTCGGGCACATCTGAAATATGCCTTGAAAAATATACTTTTCCAGGAGGGATAATCAGCTTTTTCAACTCAGTCTCTGCCCAAGAGTCTTTTTATTTTTTGTTTTCAAGCATTCAGGGTCTTTTTCTGGAAAACTTAGTTGACTCCTTATCTATTTGACTCCAGTAGACTCTGTATGTTGTTAACCACACTACTGGTACTTTTAAAGACATACAGTATTTTTTAGCTTTTGCTATACGTTATTAGTCTCCTACTTCAGTCACTCCTTCCTTTCTTCAAGCCGAATTTTGGGTATCTAGGGCTTATCAGGATTCAGTGGGAAAACTGCATCCTTTGTGGCCAAAGTGTTCAATTGAAATAAATTACTAGGCAGCTAGATTCTTCTGAGTCACCTTAATCCCTTATATGCTTTTAACAATGAGTGATAGTCATACGTTTGATTGGATCCTTATTACAAGCTTGAGTTTTAAGGGGCTTTGCCCCTTAAGATTTTCTTGTTTTATATTTTACCCTACAAGTCCCTGAATTCATGGAATGACTTCACTCCCTTTATTCCCTTTAATTACTAATTACAAGATGACTAATTATTTTCTGAGCTCATCTCTCTTTTTTCCCCGAGTGTATTGATAAATACATATAATGTAGAGAATTAACATTCTATATTCCAGTATTTTTCCCATAGATACAAGTTGATTAGTTCTATGGAGTGGTTGACAAGTTGTTAGATGTGACACCTTCACCAAATGCTTAGCTGTTACATAAGATACGTTATCATATATCTTGTCCCCTATAGGAATTTTCTCACTCTTAGTGTCCATTCAACCAAGGTCATTTATTTTGGGTTTTGCTATTATAGCATTCTTCCTTTAGATAACCATTTTTTATGAGTCCAAACAGACTAGTAATAAAAAACAACTCCAACATTATCAGTGGTTTAAAATCACAAATAAATATTTTTTACTTACATCATGTGTCCATAGTGGATAGCTCTGTTCTATATCATTTTGCTCAGGACTCCAGGCTGAGGTTTCATCTTTATGCTTCCATGGTTGCCGAGGGAGATAAACAGGAACATGAGAAATTCCACACTGACTGTTAAATCCTCCACCCAGAAGTGACAAGTGTGACTTCTGCTCACACATTATTGGACAAAGCAATATACATTGCCATATTTAACTTCAAAGGAATTGGAAAGTGCAATCCTAACACTTGCCTGGGGAAAAAAAAAAAAAAGACCTAGAAATATTGGATTAAAAATACCAATTACTAACAATGCACATTCTCCTAACCCCCAATTCTTTATTGTAGAGAAGAGGGCAACATCATTTTTCTCTTGTTGATTGTTATACCTTTATCCAATGCATAAGAATAAGTAAGTCTTCAATAAATATTTATTTAATTAAATGGAATATAACAATGTTTTCTAAATAGTGATGGTCAGATAAGTGCATGGCATTTTAAAGTTGTACAATTCACTTCATCCATACCACCCAACACGATCTCTGATATGTCACTACCCCCACATTGGCTTACAAAATTTATTTTGCTTTTTCTCTTGGATATTCTCTGTCTCTGTGCCTTGCAAGTTATGAGTGATGGCCAACTTTCCAAAGAAGAATATAAAGTTATTGACAAACTAGAGGTATTTTAAATAAGCACAGAAAACAATTTGGAAGGGAGTTTATGGCACTGGGGTGTTCTTCTGATGATGAATCACATCCTTCATCAGATGTATAATTAACATGGTCTTGACAAGAGAATTAATGAGCTGGCAGGAACCATCTTAATACAATAGCAGGAAAGAATCGTGGAGTTCAGGGTTTTTATTAACCATTATCAACTTTATTATTCCTCTATTGCACATACTTTAAATGAATTGTAAATATTGACTATACAATTCCACAAAAGTAATAACCCTGGTTAAAGAAATAAGTTATTTAATGTTAGAAGAGAGGGGAAGAAAAATCAAACATTTTCTGGGGAAACAAACATTCTCATTAGGCAGTGCAATATATTTTCAGTAAAATAGTACTTTACTCAAAAACTCTGAAAATTTGTAGGGAGTGGTGTGAGATATGGAGAGGGAAGGAAGGGAAAGGAAGAGAAGAAATAAAAGAGAAGGGAGAGAAAAAGTATGAGAAGTTACTATTGTTTTTAAGTGTTGAGTCATGTATGTCTACCCTTTTCCCCCTACACTAAGAATAAAATTGCTTTATAATGTACAAAACTAATTTGCAAAGTATCTGATAACTAAAAGTATTGCTAAACTTTGAACTTGTACTCAATGAGATACTATGCCATTTGTCTTTAGGAGGCATGAAGAGTGAATTTAAGTATGTTTATATGGAGAAACACAGAGTGGAGGATTCCAAAAATGCAATTCTGGCTTATAAAAGAATCTACAACCTTTTGAATTACATCCCCCTCAGAGCATTGGTGGAAATTTATAGGGATATAGATTGTATTAGTTTTCCATTGCTGCTGTAACAAATTATCACAAACTGAGGAGCTTAAAACAACCAAGTTTGTAATGTTTTCAGAACAAAGAAAAGGTAAATGTTTGAGGTGATGGATATCCCAACTACCCCGATTTAGTCATTACAAATTGTATACAGGTATCAAAACATCACATGTATCTCCAAAATATGTATAAGTATTATATATCAATTAAAAAATTGTTGAACAAAAAAACTACCAAGTTGATCATCTTACAATTCTGTATGACAGAAATCTGACACAAGTTTCACTGAGCTAAAATCAAGATGTCAGGAGGGCTGTATTTCTTTCTAGAGGCTCCAGGAGTGGATCTGTTTCCTTGGACATTCTGTTTTTCTTTTTTTACCTGCTCCTCTGCTTCCGCCTTCCTTGGTAATTTTGATTGCGAGGAAAATTCAGCTCCTCACAGTTTTAGCATTCCTATTTCCTTGCTGGCTGTCAGCTGAGGCACATTCCCTGCTTCTAAGGGCCACACACATTCCTTGGCCGCTGGCCTCCTCCATCTTCAAAATCAACAATGGCTGGTCAAGTCCCTCTCCTGGTTCAAATTTCTCTCCCTATTTCTATCTCAAATTCCTGACTCATTTTTCTGCCTTTCTCTTACACTTTTTAAAACTAATTGGATTAGATTGGGCCCACCTGAAAAATCTAGGATAATTTTCCCATCTCAATGTCCTTAACTTTAATCTTATCTGTGAAATACCATGTAAGGTAACATATTCACATGTTCTAGAAAGTAATCATGAAAGGTAACATATTCACAGGTGCTAGAAATTAGGACATAGACATCTTGTAATGGGGGCACATTACACACCTACCTACCACAAAGATCTAAGTATGGTATTCATGTTTGGGTTCCTCTGAGATAAATCAGTGAATGGAATCATCAGAATTTTCTTTCGGAAATAAATGTGAAAGTAGCTGCTCATGGATTTGGGAAAACCTATATATGGTTTACCCCATCAGCTTGGGAAGAATAATTGCATGCTCTCCTAGCTACAACTATATAGGAAAATTTATTGTACTTAGCCCAGAACTATGCCAGCAGAGCCCCCATAAACCAATGTGTAAAGAAGCATGCAGCCAAGGTGCTATCCCAGTAGTTTAGGAATGTGAAAGTGCTTTGTGGATTTATAAATTGTTACAAAAAAAGAAAATGATTTTATTGAATATTTTCTCTGTTTTATGATTCTGAATGTGTGGCCATATCTGCTGAATGTGTCCTACAAATACGAATACAAATATAGATGCATGATTGAAACTGACATGGAGTTAATTAACCTAGCAAAGAGAAAAATCATGGAGTATTTGAAAAGTGTCTTTATTTTGATAAGGGGCTAATAAAGGAATGATAATTAGAAATGCTCTGTATATTCTTAGGGGTTGAACTGCTTGTAATAAATGCTTGCTTCCAAGATACTGATTTCTGTTCAACATATGGAAAAATTTTCTAGTAACTTGAGCTGTCCAGAAATTAATGGCACTGCATCATCACATCATAACCATCCTGTCACTAGAGGACATCCAGCATTGGCAGATGAGCCCTTGGTAGGGATATTATGGTTTGGTTTTGAGCACTGAAGAGATGACTTATATACATGTTTAGGCAGTGTGGCCCTGTTTTCCTAATCAAACTTTCCCCAAATTATTGGTCTGACAATATTTTTTTCTAGCATTTTATGTCTTGCAAAGATGTAAAAATTAACTCCAAAATTGTTCGAAATGAATGAATTTTCATAACTGAAAAAATATTTATGGTATTTATATCCCTACATATTAATAATACTTATTATTTACAGTTATTGATTGATTACTGCCCACTAATTATTTAATATTTGTTTTATGTGAAGCATTTTCCCAGCATCATGTTTGGTTTTGGGGATACACACAGATGCAGACCTAGATCTTACACATCTTATAAATTTATTGAAGAAGACAGACAGCAAGCTAATAAGCATGTGAACAAAACTAATAATCATAGATTAGCTTAAAAGAAGATAAGCAGAATGATGGCTTAGAAAGAATGGCAAGGAGACCAATGTAAATAAGGTAATCAGAGGAGAATTTTCAGAGGGCTGACATTTAAACTGAATGTGAAGTATAAGAAAGAGCTAGCTCCTTTAGATAGCCCTATAAATGATTTATTAATCCTTTCAATACCCCTATAAATTAAGAACTATTGTTATCTTAATTTCATAAAGGAAGAAACTGAGGTTTAAAAAATATGTACATGCACAAGTTTAAAGGGTAGAGGGTGGTAAAGCTTGGGTTGGGACCCAGATCTGTAAGCACCAGAACCTGATAGACCTGGAATCCATGACCCTTTGGTTTTAGCTTCCTTCTAATCCTGCACTTCTGTGACTGAAAGTGACTAGTACAACTTTGACAGAGTGAGCAAACAGGACCAGGCTTTTCCCTATCTGTGGGTTAGAGAATTAACTGCTGACTTCAAGATTACCAAACCTTAATGAAGGTGTTAGAATACTGTGATTTGGAAATATATCGTAAAGCAGATGTATCTAATTACATTTTTTGTTTTAGACATGGTTTGTGGTGAACACACAGACATGATGAAAGACAATCAATTTCCCAGTTTTTTTTCTTTTTTTTTTTGATGCCACTTTGATGATGCGGATGTATTATAAGCACATTCGTTGGTTAGGTGAAAGTGATTTAGGTTCCCAGAAAAAATGTAACTTCTTAAGACAAGTGGTCCCTTCTCCTTGGGTTTAGCTCATCGTGAAGGGGAGTGGTATGACAGAAACAATCTGGATGAAAATAAGACCTGTACAATGGCCCAGCTACGTCTGCCACTGCGTAACATTTGGGGAAGCCACTCCATTTCTCTGAAACTCAGTTTTCACATCATGTTCAAAGATTTTCTGATAAAGTAGCAAATCTGTTAAAGCCAATCTCTTCTTCATATTTAAAAAGCTAACGGAAGCTTTTGAGTCAAGATTCATGCAGAAATAGATCCTTTAAAAAGGTGTGCCTTCCTCAAAGTGGGCTGCTCAAAAGGGGCATGATGCATCTACTAGATGCCCAGCAAATAGAGGAATTAGCAAGGCTGATTTAAACAGTTCTGGAAACTCCCCTTCCCCAAAATAGGAAATAGGCCAAATTGTTAGCTGCATAAATTTGATTTCATTTCTTCTTTTGAGGTTTGCAGATAATTCTTTAAATCTATCTATACCTTAATGTCAGCATATGTATTATTTACATATATGTATATATATATATATATATTTTTTTTTTTTTGCTGGCATCTCATGCTCTCTTTAAATGCAGAACACATGCATGTTCTCTCTCTCTCTCCCCCCACATATTAGCTTTATGTTTTAAATGCTACGTGCTTACCATTAACGCATACATCCTTGTAATAAAAATTCATGAAAGCTTATTTTGCTTTAGAGGACTAAAGAGCTGTGTCCTAGAACCCCCTTCTCCTTACACATAGGCTCACAGGGAATTCCAAGACTCCTGATCTACCAATCATACAAATTAATGTGATCTTTGTGTATTCAACATATTGACATTAAGTCCTTTCTATGAACATGGCACTGTCCTAGGCACATGAAATTCAAAACGGGCATAAGACCTTGTTACTATGCTCAGTAAACACAGTTTTGATATGCAAAGGATGTCAAGCCCACGCTGTTTCTGTTATTGCAATGCTATCAAATAATGCAAATATTAAGCGTCTACTTTGTAAATAACTGTGAGGTTGGGGCTTTGCTCCCGTTATTCAAGCCTACTGTATTTCGCAATGTCAAGGTTGCACGGTTTGTCTTGCATGCATTATGTAAATGGTGGCCCCTTGAATTGTGGAGTGCTATGGTTCTCATTTATTAATTATCTCAAAAATTATATGAGGTGGGTTTTTTATCCCTTTTTCTAAGATGAGAAAAATAAGCTTTAACAACTTTACAATCACATACCTACCAAAAGGCAGAACTGGGCTTAGACTTGGATCTGACTGAGCTAAAGCCTCAGTCATTTTATTACTCCATGAAGTCTGTTGTTAAAATATTACCAAATGGTATAGAATTCATAATTTAAGTGCCCC
>NW_012145412.1:2004742-2011526 GCF_000956105.1 Propithecus coquereli
TCATTTGTTAGTTGTTTCTTTTTTTTTTTTTAATTTAATGGAGAGAAGCTGTGATATCTTAAAAAAATAGTAAGTTTGTGATAGTGATGGTTCTGCAAGAAAAAAAAAAATCCCCTTTATTTAAAATAAAGAATATGTGCTGCTATAATGTTAATGCAGTTAATTAACAGAGAGAAAAGGAACAGCAGTTTAATGAGTCCATAAACCTGTTTCTTTTTTGATCTAGTTGCATTATTCTATTTTACAACTATAGTTTCGTCTTCCTACTGCTCCTTTCCCCACCTTCACACCACAGCCAAATAGTTTAGTTTGTGCGGATAAATTGGATAAATGTTATTGAAGTAAACTCATTACTACTCCTGGAAAACACCTCAAAGTATTTATATATCCTGGTGGGTCGATAGATTTGTGATTGTGTATGTGTAAATTTTTACTATCTTAAGTCTATGAAATATGATTATGATTATAGTTCAAGAAAATATTGGAAAATACTGTATCATATGTAGGCTTCTTCTAAGAAGTGGCTTAATTGCATTTTGTCTGCGGTAATTATGTAAATTTATCTAACGTTGACTTGACATATATATTTCATGTCCCTATTAAAAATAACACTTGTATGTATAATACAAACCTCAACTAACTTTTCTACCCTCTAATTAAGACTGACTGAATGTCTCAAATAGTAATCATATCTAACTAGACTTTTTAAAATGAGATTTCTGAATTTTTAAAATTATTACATAATATTTTATATATTTATGGGGTACATGTGAGTTTTTAATTAGCATAACTTACTAAAGTGTAGACTAATCCTTCCCTCAAAAGATTGTTTGTTTTTTTAGACCACAATATCAAATGCTATTAAGGCTACATTATTTTTTGAATTTCTTTATATGTGTTAGTTGTATTTCCATAACCAGATTATAATTTCTTAAATAATAGAGCTAGGTCTTTTTCATCTATGTGTTTCACTGTTTGAATTCTTTCTGCTTCTTAATCTTCTTCCTTTTGTTGTGGGTAATATGTTGAACAAAATAGATGCTCAATATGTAATGATGAATTCAATCATGTTATTTTTCTATGTCCTGTAACACCCAAGGTAGTCCAGATCTTACAGAAGAAACACAGTAAATTTTTATTGATCAATGATAGATGTGTTCTAAACCTATGTGTGAGAATCTTTTCCTCAGTAGAATAGTATTGATACTTCTAACAGATTGCATGGACCAACAATTTTTTTTAAAAGTATGTTTTGTTTTGATCCTTATGTTGTGCAACTGAAAGATAATCTGATTCCTCGATTTTAAAGTAGTGTTATAAAGGAAAGGTAGAAAGGAATAAGAAATGGAAAAAAAATACCTATGTTTACTTAATATAAGAAATTCTCAGTTGTCTATTATATCTTCTGATCTTAAACAAGGCAGCCAGGTAGAGGGAAAGAGGATGTTTTCTCAGATTCTAAACATGTGGCTTGTCGTTCTAGCATTGCCTTTTAATACCTTTGTGAATTTGGGCAGTCATTAACTTTTTTGAGTTTCACCTGTCTCCTTTAAAAAATAGTATAATAATTGTGTCTGTCATGCATATGGTTCTGAGAATTAAATTAACTAGCTTATGTAAAAAGACTGAAAAGAATGCCTAGCAAAGGCAGAAGGTCAAAGGGTGAGTCCCCAGGTTTCCTCCCACACTATTGTAACTGCCTTAGATAACTGACCAAAAAAAAAAAAAGATAATAACTCACTGAAAATGATATGTAGGGCTGGTCTATAAGCTTCATTATTAGAAAAAATATTGTGCTGTGTTTGAAATTTCTATGGATGGACCACTCTAAATGTGTGGATTAAGTCATTAGAAAATTTTCATTGTATTAACTGCTTGGTCAGTGGTTGTTTGTTGTTTGTGGGTTTTGTTTTGTTTTTTTAATAGTCTTCTTTTCACCATTTTTCATTCTTTTAAATGTATATGATCATTATAGAAAGTTTTGAATGTTGACTTCAAATAGTGTCTGTTGGAGTCCATGCTTGGGTAAGCTCAGTGGAAACAAGCTACAGTTCATCAACTGTTAAAACCACAACCTAAAATAAAAAACAAATAGAATTTTACATAAAGGATTGATTCAAAAGTGGGTAATAAATAGCTGACCCAGAGTAGATAAAATTTACTCATTTAAGCAGGCAAGATAATTATTTCCAACCCCTACTCTCAAAGCGTCAATGGCAATGTTATAAGAATATCGTGTTAAAGGGTTGTCATATAAAGAAAAAGACACTTACCAAGTGTTAGTTGTTCCATATGTTATTTCATTTCACATTAACCGTTAATATGGTAATAATGTCAGGAGCAAAATTACACTTTGTTCTGCCTATCTCACCTAGTTGTATGCTCCCTAAATGACATGAATAATGTGCCCGTAATACCCAACACAGTGCTTTGCTAGGAGTTCAATAAATGTTTGTTGAATTGAATTACCACATTAACATGTAAATTGTCAGATTGCAGAGTTTACAGGCTGTAAATCTTATTTTAAAATGTAGGTTTACACAAATTTGCATATTATTTAGAAAATGAATAAATTAAGCTCAAATCAGTGTCTAATTTATATGCACTTGCACAAACTCATTTGAATAGTTTGAAATGTTACCACTGACCAACAAGTTGGATAGGACATCAAGAGAGCTTCTTTATTTAGGACTGACAATTTTTTAGAAGATTGTTCGGAAGTTTATTTACCAATTAATATTTTTTCCAAATGAACTTTCTTTCTTTGGAGACTTTTAGTTATGATTACTCATTCACCGTTGTTTGAGTTCTGTTTTGTTTGTATGTGTGAATGTGGGGGTTGCTTTTGAGGGGGACTTCTAATTTATTTACTTTGATAAGACGTGTCTTGGATGCTTCTCTGGCAAGTAAAGCTCATCAGGCCTTGTAAGTAAAGGATGGCAGTGACTTAGGCAGTTTAAAGATCCACCTTTTTTTGACAACAGTTGTTTTATTGACTAGCCATTTTTCGTTCGTGAAAAAGAACGTACTGTTTTTGGCTGGTGACGCTGTACCTACATGTACCTTTTCCTTTGAGAAGCTTATACAAATTTATGATACAAGTTGCCCTTTTTATTTTTCAATTTAAATAGAAATAAAATTGGCTTCTTCACAACTTCTTCCACCTTTTTCCCCATTGTTTAACTCAGGTAAGTAGATTTTAGAATCCTTTATAAAAAGTCCCAAGGAGAAACATCCAAGATGATATTTATCGGACTGTAGTGATTATTCAATATGCAAAAAAATTTGCCTCACAATTTAAGCACCCTTAAATTGACTCTGTGTGCCCCATTAGGTAACAATACCTATGGTTCATAGCCCATAGCATATAATTCTAGCTTCCTCTATCTACTCAAGTAACTTCAAGTGAAAGATATTGGAATTATTTAACAAGATGATAGTTTTGACAGAGTTTCAAAGAAGCGACAAAAAGATAAGGCAGCGAATTCCAATTTTAAAACAAGTTCTACTTTTAAGTGACTTAGAGAAGCAACATTGATACTTAAGAATTTTAAAAATTTTGAGAAAATATCACAACTCTTTTGCTAATCAGTCAAGGCATTGAATTATGCACTTTTGCTGGGAATGTAGAAAGAAGGGAACTCAGTATAAAAACCGAAAAGCTATAGAAAGGAGGAATTGCATTTTAAAGGCTACAAAATTCCAAGGTGTTCAGTTGATGAATTCTTTGTCTTGTCATCACCAAGCTTCATTTGGTGTTTCTATAATCACAATACAGTTTTTACAGTCTGCAATTATCTTTAATTGTAATGATACATAGCCCCTTATTAAGCTAAAAGGAAGATAGTAGCTGTGAATATTAAGGAATCTGTGAGCTTGAATAGCCTGTTTTTATTTCTGAATGATTTTGACACTTTGTTGAATAGTGATTGCCTCTTTCTATTCCCTGCGTTTGGTGAGTTTCTTAAAGGGAAAATTCTGACAACATCTTCTCAATAAATTTTCCCATTGCGACATGCTTAGCAGAGACTCCATCTGAACATGATCTGTTTCTGTATGTCCAGCTAGAGGGAAAAGCAACTCAGGGGCTAGTTATTTTAGCTAAAAGAAAAAGAAAAAAGTTCTACGTCTCAATCTCTGTCAATGGCTCTATGTTTAGCCAAAGATGTTGAACTGTCTAATAGAAGGTTTCACTTAAATCTGAAAGAAAAATTAAGTTGGTAGGGGAGGAGTAACTGATATATTTGTATATCTCTATTTTTGTTGAACTGGAAACAGACACTTTCCCTCCTGACAGTGTGTGCATACACACACACACACACAAATCCCATACATAATTCCACATATTAAAATTAATCACTCTTTTAATGTTGCCATAATATTTGTAGTTTTTAGCCTATATTATATTCTGCCTTGTATAATTATAAGCTTTTAACATGTTTGACAGGATATAAGCTCCTTGAGATCAAGTATTAGTGGTTTTTACCTTTTCTCCTTCCTTTCACTTTGTGTGATTAATATATACATATAGAACACATACAAACATGTATAAAATATATATGCATGCCCATCTATGGAATATAAAAGAATATATACATAACATGACATATTATTTACATGTGAATTTGAAAATACATGTGTGTTTGTGCACTCACACATACACACACACACAAGCATACCTCAGAGATACTGCATTTCCAGTTCCAGATCACCACAATAAAGCAAATATCACAATAAAGCAATTCCTATTAATTTTCTGGTTTCCCAGTTTATATAAAAGTTATGTTTACAATATGCAGTCTATTAAGTGTACAATAGCATTGTGTCTAAAAATATAATGTACATACCTTAATTTAAAAATACTTTATTGCTAAAAATGCTAATGATCATCTGAGGCTTCAGCGTGTCTTAATTTTTTGTTGGCGGAGGGTCTTTCCTCTATGCCAATGGCTGCCAATTGATTAAGGTGGTGGTTGATGAAGATTGGGGTGGCTGTGGCAATTTCTTAAAATAAGACAACAATGAAATTTGTCACATTGATTAGGTCTTCCTTTCATAAAATATTTCTCTCTAGCATGAAAAGCTTTTTGATAGAATTTTAGCCATAGTAGATCAAATTCTTCCAAACTTCTGTTACTGTTGATATTTTGACCTCTTCCCATGAATCATGAATGTTCTTCATGATACTTAGAATGGCGAAATGGTGTATACTTTCTAGAAAGTTTTTTATTTACTTTGCACAGATTCATCAGAGAAATCACTATCTATGACAGCTATAGTTTTACAAAATATAATTATCATATAATAATAAGACTTGAAAGCCAAAATTACTCTTTGATCCATGTTTTGCAAAATGGATGTTGGCTTAGCATGCACAAAAACAGTGTGAATCTCCTGGCACATCTCTATCAGAGCTCTTGGGTGACTGGGTGCATTGTCAATGAGCAGTATTATTTTAAAGGAACCATTTTTTTCATCAGTAGGTCTCAACAGTGGGCTTAAATATTCAGAAACCATGCTGTAAACGGAAGTGCTGTCAGCCATGCTTTGTTGTTCCATTTATACAGCACAGGCCGAGTAGATTTAGTATAATTCTTAAGGACCATAGGATTCTCAGAATAGTAAATGAGTGTTGGCATCAACCTAAAGTCACCAGCTGCATTAGTCCCTATCAAGAGAGTCAATCTGTCCTTTGAAGCTGTGAAGCCAGGCATTGACTTCTTCTCTATCTGTGAAAGTCCTAGACGGCATCTTCTTCTGACACAAGGCTGTTTTGTCTACACTTAAAATTAGCTGTTTAGTGTAGCCACCTTCATCAATGATCTTAGCTGGATCTTCTGAATAACTTGCTGCAGCTTGAACATCAGCACTGTTACTTCATCTTGAACTTTTATTTAGTGGAAATGGCTTCTTTCCTCTAACCTCATGAACCAACCTCCATTTGCTTCAGACTTTTCTTTGGCAGCTCCCTTACCTCTCTCAGACTTCATAGAATTGAAGATAGTCAGGGCCTTGCTTTGAATTACGCTTTGGTGTAAGGGAATGCTAAGGCTGGTTTGATCTGCTATCCAGACCACTAAAACTTTCTCCATATCAGCAGTAAGCTTGTTTCGCTTTCTTATCATTTGTATGTTCACTGGAGTAGCACTTTTAATTTCCTTCAAGAACTTTTCCTTTGTATTTACAACTTTGCTAACTATTTCGTGCAAGAGGCTCACCTTTCAGCCTATGTCAGCTTTTGATATGTCTTCCTCATTAAACAATAATTTCTAGCTTTTGATCTACAATGAGAGACATGAGACTGTTCCTTTTGCTTGAACAATTAGAGGGCATTGTGGGGTTATTAATTGGCCTAAATTTCAGTATTGCTATGTCTCGGGGAATAGGGAGGCCTGAGAAGGGGTAGAATGAGAAGGAGGGAGATGGAGGGAGATGGGGAACAGTTGGTTGGTGGAGCAGTTAGAACACACACACATTTGTTAAGTTTGTCATTTTATTCAGGCATAGTTTTTGGTGCTCCAAAACAATTACAATAGTAATGTCAAAAATCACTGATCACAGCTCACCATAACAGATATAATAATAATGAAAAAGCGTAAAATATTGTGAGAATGACCAAAACGTGACACAGAGACATGAAGTGAGCACATACTGTTGGAACAATGGCACCTAGAGACTTGTTCAATGCAGGGTTGACACAAATCTTCAATTTGTAAAAAAATGCACCATCTGCAAAACACAATAAAGCAAAGCTCAATAAAAGGAGGTACGCCTGTGTGTGTGT
>NW_012145412.1:2012042-2014239 GCF_000956105.1 Propithecus coquereli
AGTAGAGATGCACCACAAGCCTAACAGACCCTTTTAAAAAATGCCATATAAAATAATTGTGCAATTTTACTTTCAGTGTATCGAAACATTTGTGTATGGCTTTCAAGGATGTTTAGAAATATCACATTTCAATGTTTACACTTCCTAAAGGGGGATGAGAAATTGGAGTGCCAATTTGTTTTTGCCAACATGCAGGCTGCATGGCCCTGGTATTTTACTGCTAGACCTCGGAGTTAAACTTCTTTCTGTGAATTTGATTACATTTTTAAGTATACTTTATCATATAGTTCAGATTTACTGTCAAACAGATTCAAGAGTATGACACAGACAGTGTATGTGTCCTTGTCATTAGTGCATTTGTACTATTGTGGCTTCTGCATGTGTCTTAAGACTTTTTAAATTATATATAAGTAAAGATTAGGCAGTTTGTGAAATTTACACTGTATTTCAATGTCTTTGAGAAAATTTTTTGCTTAAAGAGACCAATTTCCATAAAAGAAATAGAAAATATTATCAAAGAACTACCCCAGACAAAGTAATAGGCCCAGATGATTTCACAGGGGAATCCTATAAAACCTTCATCCTACACCATCTGAAACCTACATAAATTTTAAAGGGTGTAGAAAATGACAAAAAATTCTCTTTTTATGATGCCACTCTAACATTGCTACTAAAGCCTAATAGAGAGGGAAAAAGCTACAAATTAACCTCACAAATATTTATGTAAAAATCCTAAATAAAATAGTAGTAATTTTTTAATGAAATATAGAGCAAAAGATTTAATCTAAGTAAATTTTGAACACAGTGTTTTCTTGTATACTTGCAATTGGATTATAATCTAAGGATAAAAAGAAATGTACATTATTTAGTAGATTTGTTGTTGGTATTGGTGTCATTATTAAGAAAATTGTATACATTATAAATATCAATGTCATCATTTTGGGGACAGAGATATAGATATATGAAATGAGAAAAAGAGAAGAAAAAATTCTTAGAATTAGCATGAACTCATGATTATTTCATATAGCTATCATCCATCTTTTTTTTTTCCCTTAGCTTTGTCTAAGGATACATTTTAAAATCAATTATACCCAGTAGCAATTAGCACAATGATTGCCAAGTGGTTTCTAAATGCCATTTCCCACTAAAAGAAATCATTGCTCTTCAGGAAAATGTCTAATTCCACTGCTAAATTACAAAGTACAAGTTGAACCTGGACCATCTTGTTGTCCCATAAAGTAAGAAAATGTTCACAATTGATGCACACATTACAAAACAACACAGAAATTAATCTGAAGGTTATCCAACTGGACAAATGAAGATAATTTGTGTGCATCAAAATAAATAATGGGAAATAAATTGTGATTTAGTAAAGAATCCATGGGTCAATATGGATCCTAAATTGTTTTAAGTGAGTATGGAGAAAGGAAAACTGTTATTAACAAAAGAATGCCAACCAATACTTTATAGACAAAATGAAAGAAATAGAAAGTCAGTATTTCATATCCACAATAGTAATAATTAATTCAGGCAGAAATTATTAATGAATGCTAAATACAGGATATCCACACAGTCTTAATGTAACCCTCCACACATATATATTTTAATTTTTAACTAAAAAAGGAAGAACATATCTTTAAAATGGAAAAATCTGGGAACCATACTTAAACCAATGATCAAACATCACCGGTAATGTGTCAACTAGATATCATGTTCATTGATCTACTAATTTCTCTTCATCCTAAATTTTGTTTCCATCTTTTTCTTATAGTAGTGTGTTTGTGCCTAAGAATAGGACTTCACTAATTAATCGTTTGAGGCTCTCTAGAAAACTGCTATGTGTGCAATCATCACGCAGTCTTCTTGTGCCTTTGTAACATATAGCTCTTCTCAGAAATACTCTTCATTAAGATGCAGTTTTATAAAGAACACAAATCTATGTTGGGAAGAGCCCAATTTTGTCTAGATAATCAGAAGGGGCTTGAATTAGAGTCATTTGAGATGTTTTAAAAAATAGATCCAAAATTTCATGATTCAACAAGACAGAAGTTTATTTCTTTCTCAAGAAATAGTCCAGCATAGGTATTCATGCTACAAACTCCCAGGGACGTGATTTCATTTGCTTTTAGCTGGTGTCACGAAGAGGAGAACGGAGGGTCATGGCATGAAGGTTTTCACGGTCCAGGCACCTTTCCAA
>NW_012145412.1:2015254-2036746 GCF_000956105.1 Propithecus coquereli
ATAAAGGTGCAACTATATAAAAAGTTTTGGGAACAAGCAAAACATATTCTTGCTGAGCACACAACTCAACGGTAAGAGTATGGCAAAGTATGCCATGGAGTATCCTCTGAACCATGATTGGTCAATACACTGTGGGCGTCAATCAGTATGTTTTACAGAGAGATGCAGGAGCTGTGATCAATCTGGCCAATTAAACATATGTCAGTTAAGAGAGCTTAGGTTATAATTCATGTACTTTGGCTATTTAGCATTAGTAATAGCTGCACATTGGTCTATCTCTAGGAGCATTGTTCCCTCTAAAAGGCAAGTTTCATTATGTAAACTCTGAACGTGGAATGGAGATTTTTTAATACTGTTCAGATAAGAAAAATCACTTCTTGTAGAAGTCTATGAGTATATTCTTGATTTGTTTAATTCCTTGGTACTTCCTGTATACTTTAAATTTTCTCCCTACAATGGTAGATTGAAACATTTACTGTTTAATCACTGAATCCCCACCGTTATTTGGATTACATCCAATCTGGTGATTTGAGATGACTTAATTAGTGGATTGAGCTATTATGCTTTCTTCAACCAAGGTTTAATTAAATTTTCTTGATTTTTTCCCAGGGTTTCTGAATTCTAGGGAAACCATCCGCTGTGCTTACCAAAGTATATGATTGATTCTTCTGTTTTAAAAGATATTTAGAAGTAAAAATACATGCCATACATATCTTTGCTTCATTTTTGTTTCTGAACCCAAACCACTCTTCTCAGAATACTGACTGTTCTTCCTCAGCAGCTAAGTATGTTTCAAGTATTCCTTATAAAAATACTAGGTGGAGAAATTATTGGTAAAACAAAATTGTAAATGCATTTAGTGTTCTGAACGCTATATGCTCTTGACAAATTTTGTTTTTGTCATAAATGCACGTATTTCAGAATGTTAGGAATTATTAAAATTGTTCTTTTAACTTTCTGAGTGCTTAATAATGATTTCTCTTCCCTCAGACCTCTCCTAGTACTCTCTATGTTTTCTTTTCCTTTATTATACCCTTAAGGATTTCTCTTTGCTATTAGATATATCTGTCCCACTTCTGTGATCTCAATGAAGTTAGGTGGCTTTAACACATCTCTGTCAGTGCTAAGCACGAAGCCTCATGGACTGTAAGTGGATGAGCATACCTCCTTAAATATGCTATTGACAATTCCTTTGACATTTTAAAATAATGCGTTTTTCTTCTTTCACTATATATAATTTTTTTCTTATTTTACTGTATCTACGTATACATATATAGCACATATATATACACACATGCACATTAATTTTCACACTGTGTATATATATGAAAGAAGAACTAAATGTCATGATTCAGAGTTCCCAGACAGTAGCTCTCTTTAAATTTGTGTTTTAAATTAAAAATTTTTAAATATTTATATTTTCTAATTATTGGTGCAGAATCAACTTTCTATCATTTGTTGCATTCTCAAGTTACCTAAAATTTGTAAAAAAAAAAAAAACTTTATAAATATTAATATATAATCCACTGGATTTGAGGTACACTTACTTATACTAATTATAGCTAAGGTTTATCAATGAGAAGATGTGATCTTTCTGCCTCATAAAGAGCTCAAGGCAATCTTGAAATGATATATTTCAAGGTAGTACCACACGTGTTTCCTTTCTGCTTAGAATGGCTATTTATAGTTGGTTCAATTAATTCCTAGAGTGTGCAGGGCAAAGAATCCCTTTATCCTGTCATCCTGTAGAGTGAAGGGTATGGTCTATGCTGAGCTGGAGCAAACTTTAAAGCTGATCAAACTTCTAAGCAAAATCCTATATTATGATTAGTGATGGACTCAATCCTGTGAAGTGAATGGAGGTGAAGGAATCACAAAAGGTTCCAAGGTTGGAGTTGGATGAAAGAATCCAAAGGATGGACTGTGTATCTAAGCCTTATCTAAACCCCCTTGGTGGCCGGAATTGGGCCTGAAATCTTGTTAAGACACACCTTCTTGGAAGATTTTACGCCTTTTCTCATTTTAGTCAGGTCAGATGAGCCAAGGGAGCAGTTTGCTAGTTCAAAAGCACCAAGGGAAATGTGACTAAAATTGCAGCCACAGCCCCTAGGATTGCAGAGTAGGCCTCAGATGCCAGGATCACTTCAAAGTCTCTAGGACTATTTGGACCTAATAATTAGCAGGTAACAATGCATAAAAATCATTTCATATGCTATAAAGTCAGTTATATGTAATTAGAGAAAGCTATAGAAAGTATCCAGTGGCCAGATGAATTTCATTTTCACAGAATAGAGCATAAGAATAAAAGAGATGAAAAACATAGTTTTTAGTGATCTGGGTTAAGAAAAAGAATAATGCAAAGCTCTGTACTTTGTGTATTTGTGTTTCTAAATATCTTTTAAAATAGGAGAATCAAGCATCTACTTTGGTAGGCACAGAAGATAAATTCTCTGGAATTCAGAAGCCCTGGGGCTGCTATAGGCATTTTTCCAGGTGCGTTTGGCAGGACATTCCTATATTTGCAAAAGAGATAGGATGTTTAATATTCACTGTTATCATGACATCTCTGATTATCGGCTAAATGCAATCTTGTTATGTTTTGTTTTGTTTTTGTATTTTAAATAGTTTACATAAAATTTAGGGAGGGTGAGATTTTTAATATATTAAAGTACATGGAAACTATTATACTTAAACAGGGCCTTTAAATAATGGAATCCTTTATGAATCAAATTTGGTCAGATATGATATCTAACATATCTAATTCCAAGGTATAATTATTCTTAAGGTTAAATTTTATTGTTTACAATTTTAAAATGGTTTTAGAAATTCTCACTGTCAAGTTTTCAATATGAAACTTTCTCCTTGCATAATTATTTCTGCCCAAAATTGCTAAGTACTTCATAGGACACAAGGGTGATCAAGACACAAATCTTGTAGCAAGAATATTAGAAACCAGTTATCAAGACAATTACAAAATTTATTAATATTATACTTTACAAGAGAGACTGACATGAGTTAGAGAGGCACTGGGGAACACGATGGAAAGATACCTTCCTTTATGAAGTTTACTTTCTAATAGATGGCTCAGATAAGAACACAAATAACTATATACAAGGCAGAGTATAATACATACCAGAAGTCCAAAGGTCAAAAGAGGATTGGATCTTATCTCAATAGAAGTACATGGAAAAATTTAAAGAACCACTGGGGCCTTGAATTGTGAGTGGACTGTGGAAAGGTGGAGAGAAGGGACAGAGTTTCAAAAAATAGCCATTGGCAGAAATTGTAAAGGAAATTAACATATACATGTTTTCTGTGTTGCGTGGAGAGCTTGAATATCAGCAAGGCAAGGAGTTTGAGGAGTTTCTACATAATTCTGTTGTTGGAGATACTGAAATGCTGAGATGTAGAAAGTGACTCAATCAAAGTCAGGCATTAGAAAGTTCCTAACAAAATCCTATAATCAAATGCCTTCTTAACATTTTGTAAATTTACTTCTTTATTCAGAAAAAATTGATAGTGCTTGGTAATCAATATCTCTGTAAAATGATCATGCTGCATTTTATTCAGGTGTAGACTGTTCACAGTCTCTTAAGAGAACCTATATCAGAACATCCCTCAGAAACCATAACAGAAATCTTTCCTTAGCTGTTTTGTTATTTTTTTAAACTGATGAATCTGGGCCAGGCGTGGTGGCTCATACCTGTAATCCTAGCACTCTGGGAAGCCAAGTCGGAGGATCACTTGAGCTCAGGAGTTCCAGACTAGCCTGAGCAAGAGGGAGACCCCAACTCCACTAAAAATAGAAAACATTAGCTAGATGTGGTGGCATGCACCTGTAGTCACAGCTAATCGGGAGGCTGAGGTAGGGGGATTGCTTGAGTCCAGGAGTTTGAGGTAGCTGTGAGCTAGGCTGATGCCACGGCACTCTAGCCCCAGCAACGGAGTGAGACTCTGTCTCGAAAAGAAAAAAAAAATAAATATATATATATATATATGTATAAATTGATGAATCTGTAATAATTAGATGCTGATTTGAGGGAATATTATTTTGACGGATATACATTTTGATTAAATTAATTCATTAGTTATCAAAGAACTTTAGAAATATTTATCAATATGTTTTGAATCTTTGAATTATAAATTGAATTTAGGTAAAATATTAATAAGCTGAATTTGAGATGAAATTATTGAATATTTAATGGAAAATATCTAACAATTTTAGCATTGGAGAAATTAGCTAAGGAAGAGATTGATTTGGCAAGCATCTATGAATTCAATTAATAAATTGAACCAACTACAGTTGACAAATGATTTTATGGATATTAACTGGTCAGAAAAATTTTCAGGTTTGTGATCCTGAGATTAACTGAAAAGCACAAGTAAATTTCATTGCAAGTTCACTGTACATGTTTTGAATTTATTATCAAAAAGAAGAGAAGCTCAGATTTCAAAGCTTAGATATACAAGCAAGTAGGCAGAGATGTATAGTAGTGTGTGTGTGTTATAGTATGTAACTGAAACATATCTTTTGTTCATCCTTTCTGAATCCGAGCCAACACCTCCAAATCTGAAGTTATACATATTGTAGTCTTTGAACACCTAATATTCTTCCTTAGCCATAATCTGGTAAATGTTTTATGAACCCAGCTAAATGACTGTGTAAAACAAATTATATACCCTTAATAAGTATTTGTGAGAATAACTAATCTAGTTAACTTCTGAGAAATGTCTCTTTAAATAATAAAGGTAATATTTTCAGGATTTTATTGTGACGTTCTATGAAGTTTATTTTCACTTTGTTTTTTGTTGCTGTGGTATGTCAAGACATTTAGAAGAGAGCTAGCTGTAAATTTGCAATGACTTAAGTTCATATCCTGATCTTTTTCCTCTCCTTAGCATTTTTAAAATATTAATTCTTTTTTTAAAAAAAATAATATATTTAAGGAGTACAAATTGAATTCTGTTACATATACATTGAATAGTGATGCAGACTGGGCTTTTCTACTCCATGCCCAGCTATTCCACTCCAGCAGGTCAAATGATCTCCTGACCAATGGAAACACCATTCTGTGATTGTGATCCAAGTTAGTAAGACGCATTAATTGCTCCAAGAGTGTATTCGGCGGTGCTATGGTTCCAGTGTGTCCCCCAAAGTTCATGTATTGGAAACAATACCTAATGCAATAATGTTGAGAGTAATTAGGTCATGATCCCTCTGCCCTAATGAACTGATTAATGTCATTATTGTGGGAGTGAGTCTGTTATCCTGAAAGGGAGTTTGTAACAAAATCTAATTTTGCGCTCTCCTACTCTCTCTTGTGTGCTCTATCTCCCTCTTTTCTGCCTTCCACCAGCGCGAAGGCCCTTACAAGAGGCCAGCACCTGATGTTAGACTTTCCAGCCTCCGGGATTTTGAGAGATAAATTTCTTTTTTTTAATTTGTATAAATTACTCAGTCTGTGGTATTCTATTATAGCAACACAAAACATACTAAGATAAGCAGGGTATGTGTTTTCCTTTTCTTATCCCATTATGACATAAATCATACTTCTCCATATTAATCATGTTGACTAGGGCTTTCCTGAAATCTGAATACTTAGGGAAACTGATTGAGACTATTTGACATTTCAAGGATTGTTTGGGGTCTGGTCTTTAGAATAAGAATTTAAATATTTGAAGTTCCTTTTGGTCATAAACTAAGGAAGTATGGGACACACACAATATGTACTATGCTCTATTAGAACTTTTAGTTATACACTGATAATGAGCCAGAATATGTATAAACACTACATTTATTTTCTCATTTTATCTATACAACTCTATGAAATATATATTATCATTATTATTGTTGTTATTATACCTATTTTTCAATCAAACAAATTTGCTGGAAGAGAGCTTGAGTAACTTGTCTAAGTTTAGACAGAATGTGGTGATATCAAGTCAAAAAAAATTAAAACAATACATTACTAAAAGAAAAAAAAACAGAAACAGAAAAATTGTACAGTTCTGCTACTGTAGTATTAGTATAGGAATGCCAGAATGCAGAACACTCAAAAACAGGTAATGGGTAGATTTTTCACTCATGTTATCTGGAACTACCAATAGTCTGTGTGCATTATATAGCAGTTTTTCTTTCTCAAATAAAAGGTGATTTAAAAAATATATTTTGTGTTCATTTTTTCTTGAATCATAAAATACTCTGGATTTTTTCTAAGTTTATTTTCATAAGGAATAAATATTATTGGTATAAAAAATACACAGACACAAACCAAATAGTACCATAAATTCACCCCACAATGGAAGTAATTGTTAATATTTTAACATTTTAGCAATACATATTTGCACACAGACACACATATAGAATTTTTATTCATAAAAAATATAAACACACCATTGCATTGTTTAGCAACCTTTCATTCACATCAAACTACATATCATAGCATTTTTCCTTGACAGGAAATTTGCTTTCACAAAACCAAGTTATGTTTTAAGAACCGGGTAGAATGTATATGGATGTTCCACAATGTGTCTTACCCTTTTCTTGAACATTTAAATTTAATGCTGCAATGGACATGCTTTTAATGAAATCTTTGTGCATATCCTAAATTATTTTATTAGCATGAGTTCCTGCAAGTCAATAGCTGGGTTTACATGATATACTAAACTTTATAGCTTTTCACAGGTATTGCCAAATTGCCCTCCAGGAAGGAAGTACTCTTTATATAAGAGAATATTTGGTAGTTTTATTAATAATGGCTCATTGCCTTAAATAAAGATGTTTAACATGTTAATTTGGTCCAAAATTCCTTAAGGAGAAAAATATAAAGGAAACTAAGCATTTTGGTGTGAAATTTCACTGGTACTACAGGGCCATTGCTACTTCATAAACATTTACCTCTGAAGTCATAAATGTATACATGAGAGCCTTCAGCTGTCTCAGAGATATTTAAAAGATGATACTTCATTATAAACTTTACCATATTGTTTCTCTAAAAGTTTGAGATTTGGTTAATCAAGAGAAATTTTCATATTTCAATGAAGAAATTAGCATATAGTTTTTATCACCATGAAATAAAAGAGCTCTTTCCAATTCTTTTTATGGAAAAGTTGATGTGTTGGATGTGCTATTTAATTTCCTTGAGGGAACAACATTTCCAAATAAGTGGGAATCGTTTTTCAGCAAACTACGTCTAAGTTAGTGAAAACTGGTTCTACGTTCTGCTTTAATGCTATGTTAAATGCAAGTGTGGAAAAAATATATTTCCATGGGTAATTTTTTTGAACAATAACATGCAACAGATTGAATAATATCATTCAGACATAAAATTTATATACTTAAAAATACATACTTTGCACTTCATGGAAAAAAATAAACAAGTTTTTAAGAGACAAAAAGTATTCTTATATTGTCCATACAATCTAACGGAGTATATAAATTTCATTATAAATTACTACTGTTAAATTCAGGATCATATTCTGAGAATGCAAACACATGTATTTAGAATGTTTCAAACCTTGAAATTTTTACATGCTGCCAGGATTTTAAGCTAGTTAACTAAAAGAGACTAAAATTAAATGACATTTATGTTGATTTAAAAATCAAATGAGACTTTGTGAAGTAGGCTCTGATTACTAATACCAAGGACTAATTCTTTATAAGAATATATATCTCCTTTTAAAATAATGTCCAAATTTTTATATGTTTGATATGAAGAGTTTTAATGAAGGAGAGACAGAGGAAATCAAGTATAACAAATAATTTTTATTATAATGACAATTTTCTGGGCAGTATCTTAATAAAGAACTACAAAGAGATAGGATGCAACAAAGCTATAAAAATACCCACCACATCATTAATATTACTAGAGAATTGGCAAAGATGCTGTTGTTAATTCAAACTTTGCATATACAATGATTATGTTTTACATCTAGAAAATAGATGTTTTGTTAAAACATACCTTGGGGAGGTAACAGAAAAACTTTTTTACTCCTGCTCCAATGAAGTACCAAACTCTAGAAGGTTGGCAATGTAGTAGTCAATCTAGGCTGGATTATGCTATACATAACAACCAACTCCAATATCTCAGTGTTTTTAACAAAACCAAGTTTTTTCCCCCTTTGCTATAAGTTCAAAGTGGGTCAGCAGAATCTTTGCTCTATATCTCATTTAAATATTCAGTATTTCTCATAAACAAGAAGCTAGATCTAAAGACTTGGTTATATTTAGGTTCAACAGCTTAGCAAAAATATTTTATAGATGGTACTGTGTAATTCATGTTTCAGCATGTCAGGAAGTGTGTCTGCTCATCCTACTTGAAGAGATGCTAAGCTTGATCTGTGGAATCAGTGGAGAGAGCCTAACATTTCCATTTTTCCAATGGTTCTAGAATCCACTGATTATTATCTAAATCAATTATTTCATTATGGCTTGTAGATAATAATTTTTAAAAATCTATTCTTCTATATATATTGACTGAAGAACTTTCTTTCATAAAGGAGGACTTCACCTTAACTAGAGCTTTTAATTACTTAGAAAGTCAGTTCAAATAAGGTCAAAAGAATGGTTCCTTAATTCTTTTCCTTTTAGTGCTAGTGTTTAGGTTAAAGGTTTGGTGGCCTGGCTACCTCTAATGGAGATATATCTGTCTGTTTATCTATCTATCTATCTATCTATATACAAACATAAATATATACACAAACAGACCAACACACACACATACATATATATATGATATGCACACAAATATTTGATTAGATACATACAGAAATACTTCATTGTGTATTGATTGTGTATGTATATTCGAGAGGGGAGGAGAGAGGAATAATAAAGTACATCATAGGCTGGGCGCGGTGGCTCATTCCTATAGTCCCAGATACTTGGGAGGCTGAGGCAGGAGCATAGCTTTAGCGATCTAGGAGTTTGAGGTTGCTGTGAGCTAGGCTGAGGCCAGGGCACTCTAGCCTGGGTGACAAAGTGAGATTCTGTCTCAAAAATAAATAAATAAATAAACAAACAAATAAATAATAAAGTACATGCATAAACAAAGCTATTATTGTGGATCTTTGGCTATTGATCATTTGTTTATTTAGTATAAAGTTTATAGTGCTCTAACATTCTTGATTTTTTTCTAACTTTCAGTAGTTTTTGTATTTCAAGAGGGGTTCTATTGACAGAAATTTGAGGAATAAAAAATGTTGCATAAATTTGGCAATTAATTTGAATTGGGGTGGATTTTAAAAGTTGGTAGTTAAGGATAATTTCCTTAATTAAAAAAAAATTAAGGAAACACCCTTTCTTGCTACTCTGTTGATTTGAGAACTCCCTTTTCAGGGACAAAAAGATAGTTGAGTATGCTAATGCATGTATTACAAATGGCAAATGTAAGGCTTGGGGGAGTGTGTGTGTGTGTGTGTATGTGTGTGTGTGCGTCTGTGGAGCATTTGAAACAAGACTTTGGACTGCAATTTCACTTTCATTATATTGAATTTACAAATCACTCCTACTCAGCTACATGTTTCTCTAGTTGATAATTAGACATTCAGATTCTTTTAGCCAAAGATATTCAATAGACTTATTCAAGTGTTAAGAGAGATTTAGAACATGAATCTCACCACTATTGAAATTTCTGGCAGCAGTTTAAGATTCCAAATGAAGGAAAATCAATACTTAACTCATTGATTTAGTAACTAAATAATTGATATAAATAAATATAAGTATAATATTCATTGTTGATTTATTAATTACTATGCCAACTGAGATAGTCTCCACATTTACAGAAGGAGCAATAGGCCATTGACGATTTCTTCCCATTTCTGCCCACATTTTTGGGCCACACAGTTTATATCCAGATACCATCAATTCTTCAGTAATAGGGATGGGAGAGGTCTGTCTAGTTCCTTTCAGCCAAAGCCCTGTGTATTCTCTGCATTGTGCAGTCATCCAAAATATACGGTAATACTGAAAGTGGAAATACCTTCAGGGAATTTCAGGTTAATGGAAGATCATTAAAGGCTTTGATAAATAAGTACTTAACATGGCACCTGGTACATGGTAGAGGCCAAATCATATTTGTTGAATGAATGTGCTGTTGAATGATATGTACTCTAGCTAAGTAGACTCACTCTTTTAGAATTATTCACTTTTGGGTGACTGCATGTACTCTAAGAAGCTACATCACAGAATTTTTGGTATCTTTCTTTTCACAGATACCTGTGTCTCCAAATTATATTAATAGCAGAAAATCTGGAGAGCTTGTAGGTGGTACTGCCTGATTTACAGCGGGGCTGTTTACAATTCCATTTGGAGTATAAATGTAGCTCTATAATCATCACAGAGCTTGTATAACAGAGGATGCAAATAGATTAAAGCATCTTTTATACACATCTCAATATAAACTACAGGGTCCTTGGCCTTTGATTGTGAAGCATGGTTATGAATAATAGGAATAGGGTGTGGCCTGCCTGTGTAACAATGCCTCTATCAGCCACCCACACCTTGCAACGTAGGTCTTTCTTACTTCTCCTCAACAACAGACTTACTTTCTCTAAAAAGAAGACTTTAGAAATTCTAAAAAATGTCAGTGTC
This sequence comes from Propithecus coquereli, assembly GCF_000956105.1. NCBI lineage: Eukaryota > Metazoa > Chordata > Mammalia > Primates > Indriidae > Propithecus > Propithecus coquereli. Next base: position 2,025,843 of record NW_012145412.1, read on the forward strand.
CATATTTCAGCTAAATAAGTGCTAACCAATAAGTTTAAATTTAGCAATTACATTATTCACTACTCAACAGTTCATTAGTGTATTTGGAATGGTGGTGTCTAGTAATAAATTTATTTGTATATAAAAGTAAATGAAAATACACATTGAGATATATTTTAAAGACAATTTCTTTAAAAAACAAAATGTTTAGAAACAATTCCATCAATATTCACACTTTTTTTCAGGAAACTAAAAATTATGTAGTATTGTATACATTTTCCACATACAGTATGTAGTATCAGCATCAAATTTTACCTAGAAACAAAATTTAAAAAGCCTTTTGGAGCTCAACATGTCCAATGGTGTAGAGGTATTTCTGTATTAATAACTATTTCTAACACATACTCCACTGCTTCATCTTTAGAACATTCCTTCCGTAAAGCTAGCTTGTGATCCACATATTAGGTTGGTGCAGAAGTAATTGTGGTTTCAGACTGTGAATTTTAAATCATAACTAGGCTCAAACGTATCTTTATTAATCAAAATAGGAACCATTACAATCAACACATTTTTGCCAAGGAGAAATAAGTTTGTTTATTCCTGTAGCAGAAAAATCCATGCTTCAGGATTCGACAAACTCTTGGAAAGCATTTTCTGCACCCTGCTGATTGTGGAAGCATTTTCCCTTCAAAAAGTTGTAGAGATGCTTGAAGAAGTGACAGTCGGTTGGCAAGAGGTCACGTGAATATAGTGGATGAGGCAAAACGTTGTAGCCCAATTCGTTCAACTTTTGAAGCATTGGTTGTGCGACATGCAGTCGGATGTTGTCCTGGAAAAGAATTGGGCCCTTTCTGTTGACCAATGCTGGCTGCAGGCATTGCAATTTTCGGTGCATCTCATTGATTTGCGGAGCATACTTTTCAGGAGTAATGGTTTCACTGGGATTCAGAAAGCTGTAGTGGATCCGACCAGCAGTAGACCACTGAACAATGATCGTGACCTTCTTAGTGCAAGTTTGGCTTTGGGGAGTGCTTTGAAGCCTCTTCTTGGTTCAGCCACTGAGCTGGGCGTCAAAGGTTGTCGTATAAAATCCTTTCGTGGCACCTCACAATCTGACCGAGGAATGGTTCGTCGTTGTTGCATACAAGAAGAGAAAATGACTCTTCAAAACGACAATTGTTTTGATTTTCAGTCAGCTCATGAGGCACCCACTTATCAAGCTTTTTCACCTTTCCAATTTGCTTCAAATGCTGAATGACCCTAGAATGGCCGACACTGAGTTTTTTGACAACTTCTCCTGCAGTTGTAAGAGGATCAGCTTCGATGATTGCTCTCAATTAGTCCTTGTTAACTTCTAATGGCCGGCCACTGTTCTCCTCTTCTTCAAGGCTCTGGTCTCTGCAAAACTTCTTGAACCATTGCTGCACTGTATGTTCATTATCAGTTCCTGGGCCAAATGCATTGTTGATGTTGCCAGTTTTCTCTGCCACTTTACAACCCATTTTGAACTCGAATAAGAAAATTGCTCAAATTTGCTTTTTGTCTAACATCATTTCCATAGTCTAAAATAAATATAAAATAAACAGCAAGTAATAAGTCATTAGCACAAAAAAATAAAGCAAGAAATGCACATTAAAATGATATATAACATTAACCACATTTATTTAAGAATGCATTCCAGTATCAAGTGGCAAATGAGAACAATGCTAAAATCACAATTACTTTTGCACCAACCTAATATAGCTATCAGTTTCATTATCTTGGAAACAAACTTGTAAGATTTTTAAGTCCAATATTTTGAATACCATAACAAAAAATCATTTTCTTTAGAGACTCTCTAGCAGCTCCATGAATTAATAATTCTATGTTTAGAACATGGTTTTGCATAATTTCTTACTAGAAAAACGACATTTTCTTTAAAGTAACATTTTTTAAAAGGAAGAAAGAAAAAAATAAAAAAGTATGACTGCCAAATCTCTAAATACCAATATATCCAATTCTATATATGTCTAATCATATCATATATATATCTCTAATTACGTTGATGTACATTTGTATACTGGTAACTCAGAGTATAGGTCTTTATTAGTGACTGACGAGAGGTCATTTGAGTTGACGAGCTGGTTTTTGATTGGAATGGCAATTGCACCACAAATTTAGAATTCTTCTATATTAAAGTATTTATATTAATTTTGCTTCTAACTGATTATTAAAATTTGTATAAATATATGATGATAGGAACCTTTTGGGATGTCAATTCAATTTGTATCCACATTTTTGTCAATATGGCCCTGACCAGTAACTTACAAAAGTGAGCCACTGAAGTCATGTTCGTCCTAGAAACTATTGCTCCTGCCCAGTCACAGTCCATTAGAGGAGGACAGACATTGACTTAAGACAGGGAAGTTGCCTTTCTCTTTTGAAAATTTAGAGCTCCACCTGAGAGACTTTCATTAACCTCTTCTAGGTAGGTAAATGGGAAGATGAGAAAAAAAAAAAAAAACAATAAGGTGGGTTATCATTAGTATGCAAGGCAAATGAGAGACGGTTAATGAGAAGACATGTGAATGGAAGTGACCCCAAAAGAGAACGTGGCGACATGGACACTGAGATTGAGGTGGGGAAACGAGCCTCTTAGTTCTAAAAGGCTTTCACACTCAATTTCTATATCTCAGAGCATTCATGGTTCACAGATAAGGAAATTCCTCTATATAATAAACTTCATTTTGTTGAAGCAAGTTTTGGTGGATTTCTGTAATATGTAGACAAAAGAGTGTTCTCAGAAATTTATATTCATTAAGTATTGCGTCCCTACTAGATTCCAGGCCAAGAATGCAGAGAAAAATGTAAGATAGTAACCCCAACTTTCACTTAACTCCATCTTATTTAAAGGAGAAGAAGAGAAGAAAGCTGAAGGTCAGTATGGATAGTAAATAATTGCATTATACTGTGCTGCATCCTAGAATAGCAATAAATGTTAAATTTCATAGGAGGCCAGAGTTAGGGTATCACGATATACATACTTCATTGGAAAGACGGCATCTGGAGTCTTAGATAAGTAGGACATCACTAGGCAGAAAAAGGAAAAAAAAAAAAAAAAGGAAGTTCCAAGAAGGGAGGGAATAGCATGTAGAAAGATACAGAAATGAGCAGGAAGGTGGAATATATATTGGGACATAAGGCTGGAAACAGAGAGCAATGCCAGAATGTAAAGTCTTTGAATTCTAGCCTAATGTATTTGGACTTTATCCCACAGGCAGTAGGTAGTGTGACCATATGTCTCAGTTTGCCAGGAACTGCCCTAATTTACACTTGCCAATTTGGCATAATGATTAATAGCACACCCATTTTCATTCTCAAGAATGTCAAAGTTTAGGCAATATAGTATTTGATCACTATACCCAAAAGGAGCTATTAAAACATTTGGCTGGAAAATAATATGAGTAAAGTTTTGTTTTAAAATGATCACTTGTGGGGTTGTGTAGAGTATTAAGCTAAGGCCCATAAGTCAAATCCAGTTTATGATTTGTTTTTGAAAATAAAGTTTTATTTGAAAGCAGTCATTCCCAATACTTACTTATTGTCTATTGCTGTTTTCATGCCTTAATGGCACAGTGGAGTGGTTGTGATAGAAATTATATGGTCTACAAAAATGAAAATATTTACTATCTGGCTTTTTACAGAAAAAAAAAAAAACTTTACTGACTCCTGGTATAAAGCAAAGATGGAAAAGGGAATAAGACCACATGTGGGGCTATTAATTAAATCATAATGTCTTTATTTAATAGGAGAGTACATGCCTTTTTTGTGTTCAATAGTATTTGAGTTTTGGTACCATGTGGCAGATTTATTAAAATATAGACATTTGGATAATGATATTTTGTTTTGATGAGTTCTTCATCAGATAGACAAAGGTGTTTTACCAGGAACCTTGGCAAAACCCCACAAAAGTACTTAACATTTTATATCTAGAATACAGAAGAAATTTATTTTGAGAATTTTTTGTTCCAAAGATTCTTGTCCAGTAAAATGACTGTAACTGCATTAAAAATCTAAATTAAATAAACCTCAAATGTGAAAGTAATTACATATAAGGTCACACAAAATGAGTATAAACTGTTCAGGCTGAAAATGGCCTAAATAACATAAATCATAGGAAGAGTAAATACCAACCCCATCCCTACTTTCATTCTTGAAAAGGAAGAGCATGTGACAATCTGATTTGTTTTTATTGCTCTGACCCAAAACACAAAAACCCGATATATCTTGCCCTTAAATAACTTGCAAAGAAAAAGTGTTTGTGTATGAGTTGCTAATGGCCTCAGAAATGAGTGAGACATGTGTCCTAGATTTTATTTATGTAGGACATACAATAATCAACAAGAACTGTATTCTGCTGAACTGAATTTGGTAAGATTATAAAATTAGAGAAAGAACAGTTCCTTCTGTCATTTATAAGAAGCCTATAAAGATTATAAAGTACTATCATGGTAATTTATTTTTAGTTCCACCAAACCATGTGATATAGTATTTTCTGGGAAATATTTTTATATAAAAAAGTGACAATATTATTTACAGGTAGGAATACTGAGTCTCAGAAGGATGGTATAATTTTTCAAAGTCCATGTAACTGGAGCAATTTTATGAACTCAGGCTTTCATAATACAAGAATGTTGCTTATTCTCTGGCTCTGTGCAAGAGTCTACCACTATTACTTCTTCCTCTTTCCCTTACAACATGTGGTAGAAATCAGGGGTCTTTGATCTTGAGATAGAGAAATATATATACTTTATTTGCACTAATGTCTAAGTGAAATAATCATGTCTGTCAAGTGTGTGTGTGTGTGTGTGTGTGTGTGTGCTGCTATTTCACCTTAAATCTGACTTTATCTATGAATTTACTTAATAAATACTGGTACTTATTTGTTTATAGGTCTCCTTCTTACTTGAGTATGAGCCCTTTGAGGACAGTTAGAGATTTCCCTTCTGTTTTCTCCACCAAACTAGTTACTCATTAATGTTCAACTAATTATTAATAAGAGCAGTTTGGAAGAACAACTGCTCTTTCAAATTTGTTTCACTACTCCTGTTAGAACAAGTCAGCCACCAACTTTCTATGAGTTGGTTGGTTTTGTTTTACTGATAACTGCTCAGACACACCTTTTTAAAATTTTTGAGTTTACCAACCTATTGCCTAAATGATTGGACTGGCAGTTTGAGGTCCCAATAGTCAAGAGAGTTTTATAGCTACTTATGAGATTTTTTTTTTCCCTTAAGATTGCAAACTTCTAATATTCAAAAGGTTGACTTTTCTGTATTTGTCAAAATATCTTTTCAGCTGGAAGCTGATTTTTCCAGTGATGATGACAGGGAAAGCCACAGGGCACAAGAGTGAATATGATTGTTCAAGGCAGTGTGTAAAAATAGCATTGAGAGCAAGTAGTGTTATCGTATTCAATCAGGATTGTATTGCAATTAGCATTATTATCAATGTTTTGTTTTCAAAGATGTCTCTGAAGTGTTGTTATCTATGGTCATGACATTTAGAAACCTTCAAAAAGTCACTATTTACTGTATTGAAAATCATAAGGCCTACGACCCATCATGGGGGCACAACAGCTCTATTTAGTGGTTCCTTCCTTCCACAGTTGAAAACTGAGTTCAAGGAGATCATCTTAGCTCAACATAAGCAAATAGCATCTCTAATTCTTATAAGACTTTAAGTAAATAACATCATCCCTGCCTCAGAACCAAAGGCAGAGGCACCATACAACATTGGTGAAAATCTGAGAACATAATTTCTCCAAAAGTGAGCAAGGTACTTGTATAAAACGCACAAAATGTTAATCCATGAATTGAGGGATTAAATATGTGAGATTATTTTAAAATACAAGTACACGTTGAGTATTCCTTCTCTAAAATGCTTGACACCAGAAGTGTTTAGGATTTCAGATTTTTTTTTTCATACTTTGGAATATTTTCTTATACATAATGAGATATCTTGGGGATGGGACTGAAATTTAATTTCAAAATTCATTTATGTTTCATATATACCTTAAGCATATAGCCTGAAGGTCATTCTATATTTTTAATTTTTTTTTGCATAAAATGAAGTTTTGACCATATTTTGATTACAATCTATCACATGAAATCAAGTGTAGAATTTTCCACTTATGGCCTCATGTTAGTATTCAAAAACTTCAGATTTTGGAGCATTTTGAATTTCAGATATTTGCATTAGGGATGCCCAACCTGTACTCAAGTGGTGTGGCTTTCTGACTCAATGTCAAGTGATACATTAGAAGGGATCAAAAGGCTCATGAGAGATTCATTTCAAATCCTGGTGAAGCAGAAAGAATTAACCTCAGAGAGAATCAAAACTGTTTACATTAATATTAAAAGAGAAAAAGTTGAATAATCTTTGAGACTTGTGTAAAATACGACACTCTGTCCATTACCCAAGGTGTTAATGTGCTTTTATTTTTGTTTTTAAATACAAGACAAAATTTGCTTTACTTAGTAATAAGAACCAAAATGTGACCTGTGTTATGAGGAGATTTAGGTAGGGGCAAGCTATTTTTCAGGTTCTACCGCTGAACAGCAATAGAATGATCATGAGACCTAAATGTGCCAAACTACCATCCTGGAGGACATGCTGGTGCATTTAGTGTCCCTGACGTAATTCGTCAAATTAGAGAATCTTAAAAACAGTATTCATTGTTTCAGAACAGATGATCACAGCATGCATTTCACATTATAATTTGAGAATTTTTGAATCTTGACTCAATGTTCCTAACAGATCAGAAATATGAACTTTGATACCAATTGGCTTCATTTCTAAGTTTTATTGAAAAATAAAGTATTTCCTCTATCCTCTTTGGAATTAGACTGGTAGAGGTAAAAACATTTTTGCATAAAAACTACAATCTTGGATATATTTATTTTGTGTGAAAAAATTTTTGAGTAAATTTCTTTATCATTTAATTGTATCCTTGTGAACTAAAAAAATAAGTACTATATAAATTTTATCACTTTCCTAACAAGTCTATCTTTATTATATTGGTTACCAGGCTGACTGGAAAATGACTTCTAAACCGATTACCTCTTATAGAAATATGATTCAAATGACTTCTCATTGTTATTTATTTAATAAATGAATTATTTCTAAGAGTATGCTGAACCATCACTTTACAAATCACATCTTTATTCACTCAGTACCCCCTTAGAGAGAAACAGCAGTGTTTTCCTGTGGACTCTGTTAGCAGTTCATATTTCAGTCTCTTCACCAGACATGGTACCATGTTGCTAAAAGTTACCAAAAAGCTGGCCCCACTGAAAACTCAGTGAACCTGAATCTCTAGTGATGAGATCTGTGCATTTATATGTGTATATATATACACATACACACACATGTATGTGTGTGTGTGTGTATGTGTGCGTGTATATATATATATATATATTTTTTTTTTTTTTTTTTTTTTTTTTTGAAGCTTCCCAAGTGAGTCTAATGTACAGCCAGGTCAGAGCACCATGGAAAGCATACACAGACCTCTTATTTCTGAATTTTAGCACTTTCTCCACAATTGCAGCATTGGGGGTATGTAGGTGCTCTTCTGATGATGAGAGAAAAAAAATGAAGTGAAGGATATAATTTTCCAAACTATGGGAGGCACAATGTGACATTGAAGCTGAGGAAATACTCCAAGCTTTATTCTTTCCAAAGTAGGGAATATGTGCTCTCATTTTCCATGTCCATTTGGGCAGGGCAGCTCATAGGGCTGACTGTGGGTCAGCTAGGCAGAGAATAATCTTCACTTGCCTAAGCTATTGAATGGTAGATGGAGAGTGTTATTGGAAACATGCATCAAAACCAGCTTTTAAAACATCTGTTTGAATAAAGCTGTGTCCACACTATGTAGAAAAGAAACCCTATGCAGCTTGGTTCTGAGCAATGAGAATTGTTTTTTAAATGTGGGAGTATGAAGAGAAAACCCCAGGGTAATAAACAAATCTTTATCAAGTTGTACATATATGACAAGAGGCAGTTTAAATCTCCATGGAAAAAGCCAAGTTCTCATATTGCACATTTTTTTCTGTGCTTTTACTTCCTGATCTTTCATCTGTAATGGCCACTAGGCCTGTGCTTTAACTGGTATTAATTGTTTTGGGGGAAATTTAAATAAAACGCAAAATAGTATTCATATACATCACATTCTACTCTGTTGTGTCAGTGATACAAAGATTGGATATTAAAATATGATTTCCACAAATATCCTTTTTAATGATGGGAAATGTATTGTCTTTAATTCTTACCACAAGAAACATGAAGCACAGAATATGTTCATTAGAAGTCTGTAATTCTAAATGAGACTTCAAAGAATGCAAAGTTTAAAGGAATTATCCCTCCAGCTATATAGGGAATAAACATGAGACAGAGGTAGAAGGAAAAAAAAATCAACTAGAAATGTGAACCAGTACTACTACCTTAGTTGTCCACTCCATGCTGGATAACAGAGCAATATTGAATCAATGTTTTGGAATGTAAGAAAGACACCCATAATTTGGAGTATAAAAACCCAGTACCTTTTTAAAATTCAAATATGATCTGTGTGTGTGTGTGTGTGTGTGTGTGTGTGTGTGTGTGTGTGTGTGTCTGTGTTTTGAGTAAGCAACTATGCTTGATGGCTCTTGTTTCCCCAAAGGGTGCTAGATGTCTTACTACTTGCAGTAACTGGCTGGTTATTGATCTTTCTTGTGCTCAATGGTAGAGGAAGGAAACACTTCACTTGCCAATTGTGGGTACAGCTATTTTGTTCTCTAACACAGAATCATCTTTAAACTTCTGAAGCCACCACCTGAGAGGCTCTATTTGGTGGTATGGCGATTTTGTTTTGTTTTGTTTTTCTTCTTGTTTTTTAAATTTTATTTCAGAATATTACAGGGGTACAAATGTTTTGGTTTTATAAATTGCTTTTGCACCTTTTGAGTTAAAGTTATGAGTGTGCCTATCCCCCAGACAGGGTGTGCTGTACTCATTAGGTGTGAATTTACCCATCCTCTTCTCTCTCCTCCCTCCTGCTTGATTTCTGAAAAATGTTATTAATATTTCCAAATGTGCACCAAGTGGTGATTGATTAGTTTCAGTTTGATGATGAGTCCATGTGGTGTTTGTTTTTACATTCTTGTGATACTTCACTTAGAAGAATGGCTCCAGTTCCATCCAGGTTAATACAAGAGGTGCTAGTTCACCATTGTTTTTTATGGCTGAGTAGAACTCTGTGGTATACATATACCACATTTTATTAATCCACTGATATATTGATGGGCAGGTGGGTTGTTTCCACATCTTTGCAATTGTGAATTGTGCTGCTATAAACATTCAAGTGCAAGTATCTTTTTAATAGAATGTCTTTTTTTTTCTTTTGGGTAAATATCCAGTAGTGGGATTGCTGTATCAAATGGTAGTTCTACTTTTAGTTCTTTGAGGAACCTCTGTACTGTTTTCAATAGAGGTCGTACCAGTTTGCAGTCCCACCAACAGTGTATGAGTGTTCCTGTCTCTGCACATCCACACCAGCATTTGTTGTTTTGGGGCTTTTTGATAAAAAGACATTCTCACTGGAGTTAAGTGATGTTTCATCATGGTTCTGATTTGCATTTCCCTGATGATTAGAGCTGTTGAACATTTTTTCATATGTTTGTTTGGCCATTTGTCTATCTTCTTTTGAATAGTTTCTGTTCATGTCTTTTTCTCACTTTCTAAGGGGGTTGTTTGATTCTTTTCTTGCTGATTTGCTTGAATTCTTTATAGATTCTAGTTATCAGCCCTTAATGGGATATATAGCATGCAAATATTTTCTTCCATTCTGCAGATTGTCTATTTGCTCTAATGATAGTTTCTTTGGCTGTGCAAAAGCTTTTTCATTTGATCAGGTCCCATTTATTTATTTTTGTTGTTGCTGTGATTGCTTTCGCGGTTTTCTTCATAAATTCTTTGCCTAGGCTGATGTCTATAAAAATCTTTCTAATATTTTCTTCTAGAGTTCTTATAGTTTCATGTTTTAGGTTTAAGTCTGTTATCCATCAGAGAAGACCCTGTGTAGCCAAAGCAACCTTAAGCAAAAAGAACAAATTGGGAGGGATCAATTTGCCAGACTTCAAGCCATACCAGGAGGCTACAGTAACCAAAACAGCATGATACTGGCACAAGAACAGACACATAGACCAATGGATCACAACAAAGAAGCCAGACATAAAACCATCCTCATATTGTTGTCTGATCTTTGACAAAGCAGATAAAAACATACACTGGGGAAAAGAATCCCTATTCAATAAATGGTATGACAATTTTGGATACAAAAAGTCTCAACATACAGATTTGAAACTATTGTTGCAAGCTAATCTATAGAGTGAGTTGAGTATTAGCCGTCATCGAGGCACTGCACTAGCAGGTTGCATGCATTAATTCTTGTTATTGGCACAGTATAGGTTATAGTAGTTCAGTGTTGTTATTATTTTTATTATCCTCATTTTGCAGTTGTAGAAACTGAAGCTGATTTGAAAGAAGCAACTTGTCCAAGGACACTTTGCTAACAGATAGTAGAATTTAAACTGAGGTCTTTCTTAATCTAAACTTGGGGATTTCACTAGGCTCCTAAACTGCCACTTGCTTTTATGCTTAATGCTATGTTTTCTCAAGACTTTCAACAAGATATTTTTCCCTTCATTTAAATCATTACCACAAATTGAAAGTTCAACTTCTAGCAAATAATAAAGAGATCTGAAGATAAATTTTTGTTTTGAAATTAGGGATTCCAATCTCGTTTTTAAAATCTTGTAGATGGAAAACATTGTTAAAAATGTGATTTTGATCATCAAAGGGAGATATTCAGTGAAATCAAAGCACAATATTTAAGCCAAATATAT
>NW_012145412.1:2039001-2040988 GCF_000956105.1 Propithecus coquereli
GCCCGCCTCGGCCTCCCAGAGAGCTAGGATTACAGGCGTGAGCCACCGCGCCCGGCCATCCTTAGATCTTTATAAATATCCCCCAGCCATCCCAAGGTACACGCAGTTTAAGGAAAAACAATCTGCTTGTGATGCAAATGATCTCAAGAAAAGCCTCATAGTTTTTCTTAAAACCAGACAACAATCCAATGCTACCTATATACAAATTCTAGAGTCCTCCCTCGATCTTTTTCTGGAGGTTGAAAAACAGCCAAAGAGATATGCATTTCATGAGCTAGCATGAGTTTCTTTCACTGGATCATGCACAATGCTGAAATCATATGGGTTTCCCCCAACTATTTCCCTGGTGCATTGGCAGAGCGACATTATCTAATGAGCCCGCTGGATGGGGTGAGGTGAGCAGAGGTGTGCATCAGGTGCACCTGTCATGGATGCAGACCTCTTAAAGACTGGCTTTTAAGTCTGACTTACAAATTGGATATGGCCTTCACTTTGGATTAGCCTCCAATTTAATTTCAGCTGTTGTCATTTCCATCTTAGCATCATATGCATACTGACAGAAGACCCTGAATAAAATCTCAGTCCCAGAAAATCCTCTCTGTTAACATGATAGGAAGCAACTTTGGTGAAGTTATGAACTGTACACAAAATACATTGTTTTAGCAATAGAATGTGATTCTTTTTCCCCACAAGTTGATTTATTTCTAACTTGCGCAGTCTCAACTACTAATTAGAAAATCAAATATGAGCTCATATGACAATAGCAGTGAAATCAAGTGTTTTATTCAATCCTCATAGTCACACCTAGGGGCAAGCTTATGATTGAGGAAATTATATCTGGTAGGGTTTGACTAACTTAGCTAATGTTTCAGGGGTAGTGAGCTAGTGAGGCCAAAAATTCAAATCCTCACCTTTCTAACCCTAAAGTACATATCTGTGTATTTCCTACATTGCAGACATATATGGAGTATAATGATTAAAATGACTCTAATTCATTCAATACTATGATATGTCAAAAGCAGGGTCATGTTGGTGAACAAGGCAGATGTAGTCCCCAGACCCTCAGCTTTATTATAGTCTAATGAAGAAAAAAAAAAAAGCGTGATTAAACTGAGATTTAAATTTTGAAAGAGAAAGGGAAGAGTGCTTTGGCATCACACAGCAGAGCAATGTTAATATAGGCTGTGAAGCAATGTATACAGTCAAGACTGAAAGTCCGGTAGTAGAATTTGGCTAAGTGAAAGTAGAGGAAGGGAAGAAGGAGGGGAAAAGGAGCAAAAGAAATTAAAAAGAAAAATCAGAGTTGAGAAAACACAAATTACTAAAGAAAATAAAAGATGCTCTATGAGGCTACAGGATGGAGAATGAGAGAGATGTTCATGAGATATAAAACATGCGAGAGACATAGGGGTCATATTGTAGAGCTCCTTATAAGATTATCATTGTTAAATGATGCACAGAATATGATAGTTATTATTCAGACTCTTACCACAACCCTTCAAGTCAAATATCATCACACTACACTACCAGTAGAGAAGCTGAGGCTCACAGAGCTCAGGTAGTCAAAACCCAATTGGCTTGATTCCAAAGCTCTTGATCATGACAGTACCCCACACTGCTGACATGCCTTTTCTTTTAGCTATACCAGTTGACAGGGACAGTGAGTCAAGTTATCTTCCTGTGTGGTCTTTACTGCAAATGTTAATGATGGCCCTGACCACATGTCTAGTCAATTCATTTTGTGATGACAAGTGAGATCATGCATTCTTAATTACAACATAATTGAAAATGTATGTGATTTTTGTGAAACTTTGCAACCAAAGACATCATTAACATTTAATGCTTTGCCCACATTTATCCAACTTTGTAGATTTGACATTTTATACTTTACTGACCTTTTGGGTTGTTAAAAGGAAATATCTTTTCTGTATTCCTTCTCCTCTGTTAAAGGAGAAGAAAGCCGACTGTATTAGTATTTATAGAAAAA
>NW_012145412.1:2048658-2051390 GCF_000956105.1 Propithecus coquereli
GGAATTTAAAACATTGGAGTTTCACATAATAAAGACATGAATAATAAATTTCACACATCACTGTTCTTAAAAGGACTAAATCTTTCTTGTTAAGGCATTTCCTTCCATAATCATATTTTTCCTGCAGGTCTCAGCTCTCCCACATTGGAGGTAACGCCTCTCTGTTCAGGACTTCCTACACACCTCTATCTTATTCTGCATATCCAAGGATCTCAAAATTTATTCTATTTTAAGACAAGTTAGTATTTCCTTTTCTATCTTCACCCATCTCACCTATACTTTGAGGGTATTCTTTATATAATTGAAATTATCAAGAAAATGTTATAATATATAAAGAACTTACTTCCCCTTAAGAATTCTTCTACCCCTTTGAAGAAATACCTTTGTTCACCTCCAACATAAATATGTTTTTGTATAGTTACAATTATAAGATACACTGAATTTTTTTAATTGAGGTAAATTCCACATAACATGAAATAACCATTTTAAACTGAACAATTCAGTGGCATGTGGTTACCTTTACAATGTTGTCCAACCACTACCAGTTCTAGGTCCAAAACATTTGCATCATCCCAAAATAAAACTTTTTACCTAATAAGGAGTCACTGCCTGGTGTGGGTTGAATTGTCTTTCCCTAAAAAAAAATGTTTAGATCCTAACCCCTGGTACCTCAGAATGTGACCTTGTTTGCAAAGAGAGTTGTTGCAAATGTGATTAATTCAGATAAGGTCATCCGAGAGTAGGGTGGGCTACTTACTAATCCAGCATGACCTCTGTTGTTGTAAGAACACAGCCTTGGGAAGACAGCGACACACTAGAAGGAGGCCATGTGATAACAAAGGCAGTGATTGGAGTTATGGAGCTATTTTTTTTTTTTTATTTCAGCATATTACGGGGGTACAAATGTTTAGGTTACATATATTGCCTTTGCCCCGCCCAAGGCAGAGCTTCAAGCATGTCTATCCCCTGGACGGTGCGCACCGCACCCATTAGGTGTGAATATACCCATCCCCTCTCCCACCTCCTACCTGCCCGACACCCGATGAATGTTATTACTATATGTGCACTTAAGTGTTGATCAGTTAATACCAGTTTGATGGTGCTATTAATACAAGCCAATGGACTCTACAGAGTGCTGGCAAATCAGCAGAAGGTAAGACAAGGTGAGGAAGGATTCTGCTACAGGTTTCAGAGGGAACATGGTTTCACTGACACCTTGATTTCAGACTTCTCAAATCCAATGTGAAAAATGAATTTTTGTTGTTTAACTCACTCAGATTGTGGGTACTTTATTATGACAACCCAAGGAAACAAATATACTTGTATTCCCTCCTACCCCAGCCCCTGGCAATAACCAATCTGCTTTCTGTCTTCATGGATATACCTAGTCTGTATATTTCATATAAATAGAATCATACACTGTGTGATCCTTTGTGCTCAACTTCTCTCACTTAGCAAAACATTTTTCAGATTCATTCACTTTTTAACATGTATCAGTACTTCATTCCTTTTTATGGCTGAATAATATTCCATTGTATGTATAAATCACAATTTGTATATGAACATTTGGTTTGTTTCCTCTTTGGCTGTTGTGAATAATTCTGCTACAAACATTTGTGTACAAGATTTTTTTTTTTTTGAATTTCCAGTTCTTTTGGCTATATACCTAAGAGTAATTGCCAGACCATATGGTAATTCTATGCTTAACATTTTGAAAATGCACAGCATTTTATTTGTAACTTTTTATTTAGCCTTATTTTAAAAACAATTTCACATTTCATTTATATTGTCTTCATGACTATAGTTTTACTAAATATTCATAAAATAGTAAAGTAACCAACATTTGCTGAGGTTCTACTCCATGCTTGATATATAATACATAAAGCTAGAAGGTTCTCAGACATCAATCTCATTTTATCATTACTGAAGCTCTATGAATCTATCACTATTGTTGTCTTCATTTTGCAGATAAGGGAAATGAGGTTTAGAAAGTACATATTAACTGACCTAGGTTTCTGAGCTACTCAGGGGCAGAGCTATAATTCAAAACTATTGGCTTGGAAAGGTGTCCTGTGCTCAAAAAATGGTTCAGAAATGCTGCTCTAGGTACTTTGACTTTGAGCAGCCACTTTCCCTTCTGAACTGCTCTTGACAGTTTCCCTGGCTAAAAACTTGAGGTGGGCTTTCTCACTCATAGTCTTTTTCTGCCCTGCCATTCTCCTGAAAATGGAAATTGGTCTGTGAGAAGGCCAGGGCCTCACGGGGATCTGAACTGCTCTCAATGTTTTCAGTTGGGTGGATGATATACGGACATGCTAAGGATTCACATGTGGAACAGAACAAGGATGCATGGCGTATCAAAGTCATTACCCAAATTATCCCAGAAAAGTGAAATACAAACTTTGTGCTGCAGGTCGAGTTGAGGAAGCATCAGCTTGACCTTCAGGTGTGGGTACAGTGTCCATCCTGTCTGCAACTTGCTTTGTTGTCTTGTCTCTAATGTCTCCCCTTCTGTGATTATTTAGAATACAATATAATAGTATGACAAAAACAAAAACTATTGGCTTGGGCTCTAGATTGTACTGTTGCTTACTGTGCCATGCTCTCTAAACCTCTACCTTTCGATACACCACCACAGGCTAATAAATGATTTCTCACTAATATCGTTTCCATTCTTGATCATTTGACCCCTTTGGATACATTAGGAAGAATGGAACTACTGGATCAGAGAC
>NW_012145412.1:2051440-2058130 GCF_000956105.1 Propithecus coquereli
TAGAGACGGGGTCTCGCTCTTGCTCAGGCTGGTTTCGAACTCCTAAGCTCAAACAATCTGCCCGCCTCGGCCTCCCAGAGTGCTAGGATTACAGGCGTGAGCCACTGCACCCGGCCGGCTGTTTGATTATTTTTTAAGTCGAAAAGTTAATCGAACCAGGTGCTGATTTAAACAGTTATGTATCACCTGTCCTCTTGTATAATACTGTGTAATGTACCCTTTATACATGAAAGGGGCTACATGCTAAGTGTAGAGAGTATCAAAAATTTGTTGAAAATCCCAAACCTGGAAATATGAACGTATAAAATTTCTTAGTCCAGGGAGAACAGAGATATTGTATCTTACTGTACCTCATTTGCCAGTTCTGATTATCAGTGTCTTCCTAGAATACTAAGAAACTGTATTAGCCATGTCTGTGCCTGAAAGAGTTTCATAATCCATTAGGCATGTCTGCCATGGGCACAGATTAAGAGGTTAGGATAGTTTCTAGAACATGAGGCTATATTAGTAAACAATCTTTTAGTTACAGGTGACATGAACACAACTTATATAAGTTAAGCTAAGAGAAAAAAGAAATCATAATGATGCCAAAAATGTCTTTTTTAACAAAATTAAAACAGTGATGTCTTTAATCAACAGCAGTAGGAATAGTTTCCATCTCTGCTTGTATCTGTATATTTGCTTTATTTTTCTCTCATATTTGCCTTCTAATTTCCTCCTTATTTCTAATCCATTTGAAGAGGAATATGGCTCACAAAATTTTCTGAATTTATAGTTTCAGTCTCATAAAAAGATTGATTCTTCCTTGAGTCTACCTCCTTAACACCTGGGAAAGGACTCTTGGGTCAAATGCTTATCCCTGGACCAAGCAACTGAGAGAGGTGGTTCTGAGGAAAGGGCTGTGATGACCGAGCTTAGGGATGGCACATGAGGCTAAGGAACAGGTTTCCAAGAAAGAAAAGGGGACACATTTGAGTAAGGAACCCATGTCTGATTTACCAGCTTATACAGAGAATGTCCTGTCATTAAATTCCTATTTGACATAGCGAATTAGTCTCTCCATTTACTTGGGAAATTTCATGACGGTTGAGCGCTTCTAAGGCAGCCAGCTTCTGAGTGCATGGAAACATCACGTGACATTCTTGGTAAGCAGACCACGGGTGGAAGTGAATTAGTCCGTGCTTTGCTGTTGGGCCAATGAGCCTTAGGCTAAAAGGTTACTCAAGTGAGGACAATGGAATTGGACTTGAAGGAACCGATTAGCTCTGCTTGCCTTTTTGTGCTCTGTTTAAGCTACATAATAATTCCATCTTCTTCCCTGCCCTGTGATGATAACTTTCAGTGCCTGCATCTCAGAATCTATTGAAAATAGCAAATAATGATCCAAAATAATGTGCCTCCTGTTGAAGGACCCGAAAGCACGAATATCCCTATCTCAGAAGAAATCGCTTGTTCCACAGGCGAATTAAAATCTTCCTCTGTGTGTGAAGCTGAACTGCTACTTAATAAATGCCCCTCAGCAATGTGCAGCCTTTTTGGATGAGAACATTGACTCGAAAGGGAAGTGCTGGAGAGATTTGCGTGACTTTTCTCCCTGTGCTGCTCCTGAAGCAGTACTTGACACACAGGAGACGTGAAACTGTGGGTCTAGGTGACAGAATCAGGACATCAACATTCAAGTGCTTTATCCATCTTCTCTGACGTCCTTGTATTCCCAACCAATTTTTGGTCTAGGGAGCTCTCTCTCAGAAGAAAATATAGATGAGAAATTACTTTCAGAGTAATACAGCTGGGGGAGGTGGCGTGCCTCATGTTGCTATCACCAAGTATTTAACGGTTGTTTAGGTTTTGATACTATGATACGAAGGTTAACATTTACCATAATAAGAAATTATAAGAAAAACAAACAGATACTTGGGTTTGTTAATTTAATAAGAAATTTTCATTTTCCTGAAAATATCTTGATCAAACGATTCTTTGCCTCCTACCAATAGTAGGGTCACATGCAATACAGACCTCATACAATCGTGAAATCCACTTTTTTAATTTCAATAACAGCCTAAACCTCTCTTTACCACTTTGTTTTCCTTTCTAAAAAGCAAAAACAAAACAAACAACAACATCTGTCTCTCATTTTTCTCATAGTAAAGCTAACTTAATAACATAATACAGAATAGTGTGAACAAATCTTTTATTTGTATTCAATAGCATTCTCATGTAACTTGGATGTGACCTGAAATCATCCACTTGCATAAATAAATAGCATTTTCTTTCCTTGCCATCCTTTGTACCATGGGAGGTACATAAGCCTTCCCAAGACTGCTGTGCCTTCTTGGGGACATGTCTTCTAACGGCTTCCCTTCTTGCTTTCCATACACACAATGAGCCCTTGACCACACTCCTGATCTTACTCCCTCATGGCTCCTTTCTTATTTGTCCGTGGTTCTAGTCCTAGATTTTCCATAAACCTCATTCATAGTTCAGCCTTTTATAGTGGAATTTAAAACATTGGAGTTTCACATAATAAAGACATGAATAATAAATTTCACACATCACTGTTCTTAAAAGGACTAAATCTTTCTTGTTAAGGCATTTCCTTCCATAATCATATTTTTCCTGCAGGTCTCAGCTCTCCCACATTGGAGGTAACGCCTCTCTGTTCAGGACTTCCTACACACCTCTATCTTATTCTGCATATCCAAGGATCTCAAAATTTATTCTATTTTAAGACAAGTTAGTATTTCCTTTTCTATCTTCACCCATCTCAGCTATACTTTGAGGGTATTCTTTATATAATTGAAATTACCAAGAAAATGTTATAATATATAAAGAACTTACTTCCCCTTAAGAATTCTTCTACCCCTTTGAAGAAATACCTTTGTTCACCTCCAACATAAATATGTTTTTGTATAGTTACAATTATAAGATACACTGAATTTTTTTAATTGAGGTAAATTCCACATAACATGAAATAACCATTTTAAACTGAACAATTCAGTGGCATGTGGTTACCTTTACAATGTTGTCCAACCACTACCAGTTTCTAGGTCCAAAACATTTGCATCATCCCAAAATAAAACTTTTTACCTAATAAGGAGTCACTGCCTGGTGTGGGTTGAATTGTCTTTCCCTAAAAAAAAATGTTTAGATCCTAACCCCTGGTACCTCAGAATGTGACCTTGTTTGCAAAGAGAGTTGTTGCAAATGTGATTAATTCAGATAAGATCATCCGAGAGTAGGGTGGGCTACTTACTAATCCAGCATGACCTCTGTTGTTGTAAGAACACAGCCTTGGGAAGACAGCGACACACTAGAAGGAGGCCATGTGATAACAAAGGCAGTGATTGGAGTTATGGAGCTATTTTTTTTTTTTTATTTCAGCATATTACGGGGGTACAAATGTTTAGGTTACATATATTGCCTTTGCCCCGCCCAAGGCAGAGCTTCAAGCATGTCTATCCCCTGGACGGTGCGCACCGCACCCATTAGGTGTGAATATACCCATCCCCTCTCCCACCTCCTACCTGCCCGACACCCGATGAATGTTATTACTATATGTGCACTTAAGTGTTGATCAGTTAATACCAGTTTGATGGTGCTATTAATACAAGCCAATGGACTCTACAGAGTGTTGGCAAATCAGCAGAAGGTAAGACAAGGTGAGGAAGGATTCTGCTACAGGTTTCAGAGGGAACATGGTTTCACTGACACCTTGATTTCAGACTTCTCAAATCCAATGTGAAAAATGAATTTTTGTTGTTTAACTCACTCAGATTGTGGGTACTTTATTATGACAACCCAAGGAAACAAATATACTTGTATTCCCTCCTACCCCAGCCCCTGGCAATAACCAATCTGCTTTCTGTCTTCATGGATATACCTAGTCTGGATATTTCATATAAATAGAATCATACACTGTGTGATCCTTTGTGCTCAACTTCTCTCACTTAGCAAAACATTTTTCAGATTCATTCACTTTTTAACATGTATCAGTACTTCATTCCTTTTTATGGCTGAATAATATTCCATTGTATGTATAAATCACAATTTGTATATGAACATTTGGTTTGTTTCCTCTTTGGCTGTTGTGAATAATTCTGCTACAAACATTTGTGTACAAGATTTTTTTTTTTTTGAATTTCCAGTTCTTTTGGCTATATACCTAAGAGTAATTGCCAGACCATATGGTAATTCTATGCTTAACATTTTGAAAATGCACAGCATTTTATTTGTAACTTTTTATTTAGCCTTATTTTAAAAACAATTTCACATTTCATTTATATTGTCTTCATGACTATAGTTTTACTAAATATTCATAAAATAGTAAAGTAACCAACATTTGCTGAGGTTCTACTCCATGCTTGATATATAATACATAAAGCTAGAAGGTTCTCAGACATCAATCTCATTTTATCATTACTGAAGCTCTATGAATCTATCACTATTGTTGTCTTCATTTTGCAGATAAGGGAAATGAGGTTTAGAAAGTACATATTAACTGACCTAGGTTTCTGAGCTACTCAGGGGCAGAGCTATAATTCAAAACTATTGGCTTGGAAAGGTGTCCTGTGCTCAAAAAATGGTTCAGAAATGCTGCTCTAGGTACTTTGACTTTGAGCAGCCACTTTCCCTTCTGAACTGCTCTTGACAGTTTCCCTGGCTAAAAACTTGAGGTGGGCTTTCTCACTCATAGTCTTTTTCTGCCCTGCCATTCTCCTGAAAATGGAAATTGGTCTGTGAGAAGGCCAGGGCCTCACGGGGATCTGAACTGCTCTCAATGTTTTCAGTTGGGTGGATGATATACGGACATGCTAAGGATTCACATGTGGAACAGAACAAGGATGCATGGCGTATCAAAGTCATTACCCAAATTATCCCAGAAAAGTGAAATACAAACTTTGTGCTGCAGGTCGAGTTGAGGAAGCATCAGCTTGACCTTCAGGTGTGGGTACAGTGTCCATCCTGTCTGCAACTTGCTTTGTTGTCTTGTCTCTAATGTCTCCCCTTCTGTGATTATTTAGAATACAATATAATAGTATGACAAAAACAAAAACTATTGGCTTGGGCTCTAGATTGTACTGTTGCTTACTGTGCCATGCTCTCTAAACCTCTACCTTTCGATACACCACCACAGGCTAATAAATGATTTCTCACTAATATCGTTTCCATTCTTGATCATTTGACCCCTTTGGATACATTAGGAAGAATGGAACTACTGGATCAGAGACGTTGTGGATTTGCAGGCATCTTGTCCTGTGGCTCTTAAAGAATTTAAAAGATCTTTGTGATAATAGCCATTCTCATTGGAGTTAGGTGATATCTCATTGTGGCTTTGGTTTGCATTTCCCTGATGATTAGAGACACTGAGCATTTTTTCATGTGTTTGTTAGCCATTAGTCTATCTTCATTTGAAAACTTTCTGTTCATATTTTTTGCCCACTTTTTAATGGGGTTATTTGATTTTTCCTTACTGATTTGCTTAAGTCCCCACAAAACAAATGCTGGTGTGGATGTGGTGAGAAAGGAACTCTTATACACTGTTGGTGGGGCTGCAAACTATTATAACCTCTATGGAAAGTAGTCTGGAGATACCTCAAAGAACTAAAAATAGAACTACCATTTGATCCGACAATCCCACTACTAGGTATTTACCCAAAGGAAAAAAAGACACTTTATAAAAAAGACACTTGCATTCAAATGTTTATAGCAGCACAGTTCACAATTGCAAAGATATGGAAACCACCCAAGTGCCCATCAATACATGAGTGGATTAATAAAAGATGGTGCATGTATACAACAGAATACTACTCAGCCATAAAAAAATGCCAATTTAGTATCTTTTACGACAACCTGGATGGAACTGGAGACCATTCTTCTAAGTATCACAAGAATGGCAAAACAAACACCACACGTACTCAGTACTAAATTGGAACTAATTAGTCAACACTTATGTGCACATAGGAAATAAACTCAATGGAAATCAAATAGGTGGGAGGGGGTGGAGGGAATGGGTAAATTTACACCAAACGAGTACAATGTACACTATCTGGGTGAAGGATGCACTTATAACTTTGACTCAAACTGTACAAAATCAAATTATATAACCAAAACATCTGTACCCCATAATATTCTGAAATAAAAAACTTTAAAGGAACAAAAGGAAAAAAAATTGAAATATCTAACAGTTTTCATTCATGTGACAAGGATCTTTTCAATGGAAATGGATTCAACCCATTTAGCATGTTTGGTGACATTTGTTTGAGACAATCAGAACAATGACTTTTGTTATTTGAAGCTTGGCACTAGTAAGACTTGAGCTTGTTCCATTAAAGTACACCCCTGAATACAGAATATGTGTTTAGTCTCCACCTCTCTGAGACTTTAGTCCCAGCCTTTTGGTATATTATTGATCCTAGGAAATAGAACAGACTTATATAAGCAGATTAAGGCAAAACTGTACTATTTCTAAAAAACAACCGAGCTCTTAATTTCTCCTATTTTCAGGACCTACTCCCAGTGTATGACCCCTTCTTCAACACCACATGCTTTACCCAGTGTGTCCAATAAAACTTTCTGCAATGATGGACAAGTTGTATATTTTTGCACTATCTAATATGGTGTCTACTAGCCACATGTGACAGTCCAACAGGTGAAATGTAACCAGTGTAACTGAGAAATTAATTTTTTAAA
>NW_012145412.1:2061120-2062279 GCF_000956105.1 Propithecus coquereli
TACACAATTCTCCATTATCATGAAGAACACAAGTTAAGACTCACTGAAGGTCCGAGCCAAACTCACTTATCCAGATGTGCTTAGTATTTGGGCAGATCAGTAGTGATTCTCCACTTGAGATCAAGAAGCTGAAGCTCTGATCTACACACTTGGCCCTTTTCTTTTAAACCAGGGCAGCAGATTTGCCACCCCAGATGGTGGCTGTTTGTCAAAGTGTTGTAAGAATCTGGAGTGATGGGAAAACTCCCCTTGCTGTTGGCATCTATTTCACAGCCCTTCCTTGTCAGGCCACTGAGGTTAAGCATTGGTGGAGTGATTTCAAAATGCTAGTGCTTCTTGAATCCAGGAGGGAAAAAAAGTAGGTGTAACAATTGGCTGTTCTTTAACCAAATACTGATGAAAGCATAGAAGCTACCATTGGTTGGGGGGCTTGAAATACCTTCTTTTTTCCTTGAAGTCACCTGGTTCCAAGATGGTGTAGTTTGAGAGTGTTTTTGTTTGAAAATTCATAGCTATAAATGCCTACATCCAAAAGATAAAAAGACCACAAATTAACAATCTAATGAATCATCTCAAGGAACTGGAAAAGGAAGAGCAAACCAACCCCAAACCCAGTAGAAGAAAAGAAATAGCTAAGGTCAGAGCAGGACTAAATGAAATCGATAATAAAAGAATTATACAGAAGATTAATGAAACAAAAAGTTTGTTCTTTGAAAATATAATCAACATCAACAGGCCTCTCACTGGATTAGCCAGAAACAGAAAAGAAGTGAAAAAGGACATATTACAACTGATGCAGTGGAAATACAAACTGTCATTTCTGAATGCTATAAAAATCTCTGTGCACATAAACTTTGAAAACGTTAAGGAAATGGACAAATTTTTGGAAACACACAACCTCCCTAAGCTCAGTCAGGAAGAAATAGAACTCCTGAACAGACCAATATCAAATAACAAAATTGAAGCAACAATAAAAATTCTCCCAACAAAAAGAAGTGCCAGACAAGATGGTTTCACATCTGAATTTTACCAGACCTAGAAAGAAGAACTGGTACCTATACTTCAGAAATTATTTCATAACATAGGGAAGGAAGGAATCCTCCCCAGCTCATTCTACAAAGCCAATATCACCTTGATACCAAAGCCAGGAAAGGACACA
>NW_012145412.1:2065001-2073371 GCF_000956105.1 Propithecus coquereli
GATAAATAATTGATGGCTCAGAAAAGTTTTAAATGCTATGTCTAAGGTCACAAAGCCAATAAATGAAAGGATTGGGTTAGAAATGACACCTGCCTTCCTCACAAAACCAAATCAATAAGAACATATCCTGGCATACAGTTTCAACTCACTAGGGTTCTCAGGTCGTGTAATATTTAATACCCAGTCATGGTATTTAGGTACTGTTTAGAAATGAGACAATTCCTAAGAAATCCTAATGAATAAAACCAACCTGTCTTTTTTGTGTTAGTCTCTTTGAAGCAACAGATAATAGAAAACTCTGATTAAAAACTGAAATTGTAGATACAGGTCTGGCCTCAGGATTGGTTGAGCCAATGGTTCAATCACATCAAGGTTCAGGATTCTTTCCACCTGTCCAATCTCTTTTCCTTTAGGATGTCTTTTATACTCAGATCAATAGCGAGATGGCTATGGCACCTCCAAATCTACCAATGTCCAATGGTAAAAAAAGAGGCCACAATAGGGCTAGGATTGGGGCTAGACTTAGCAATAATGAAGACTACTCTATTTCCTTATCTTAAACTAGCCAAACTTAGTTAAAAATTCAACTAAAGAACTTCTAAAAATTTAGTAATGATGTTTTAATATATAGGGTTGCATAAATGCAATTGATGTTTATTTGAAAGCCATGTTGATCATTAACATTTCTTGTTATATTTTCTAAATTCAGACTACTTTTATATGTAATCAGTGTAAGTGAACAAACTGTTCCTGCAAAGATGAGAATGTTATTTGCAGAACTTTTACTGTCCATTAATTCTAATAATTGAAAAGAAAATGTAATTGATAAATTTTAAATAAAGAGATAAGATGAAAAATCCTTTGGGTTCCCCTGTAATGTTAAACAAAGTCATTGATATTAAGAACTCTTGGCTAGAAATAATTTCTGAATTTGTTTTCCTTTGCTGCTCTTTATTTGTATGCCCTTGGAATTTGAAAGTGAATTGTTTTCTAAAACTCTCTAAATCTTTTTTTCTTAATGTCAAACTTAGATAGCTCAAGAGAACAGAAATTTGATTTGACTAGAAAGACAAATAGCAACTGATCAAAATTTATTTTACCGGTTCAAGGAAACCAGAACAGTGATATATCACCAGATGGTAAATGGATTAACATTATCTCTCATTATGTTTACTATTTTCAACTCAATGTTATTTGCAATCTTTATGTTATTTGGCTTTCCAACTATTTCAGTTATTGCAAAAATTCATTAAGCACAGCTCTAAAATCTGCTTTTTATATTTCAATGCAGATATATAAGAGCACTGAAAAATCAGTTTTGTGCTTAAAGGAGGGAATGTTGGAGTAGATTGTACAGTTGACTGCCTAGCAGTAAAATGAAAAAAATAGAAATAATGTTAGTAGAGGAAGGCTGCTGGTTTGGGAGATGTGCTGAATAATAAATGGAAACACAGTATCACTGTGCATCTATCTTTTAGTGTATGCTTAAATTCCTTTTGCTTTTACAAGAAGCTTTGCTGTCTTAATACTATTTTGTTGATTATTGCCACTGTAATATTATCCCTAGAGTTTTGTCAAGGAGCATTATGGATACTGTCTTTAAATAGTTGATAGAGATGATACCAGTACATGTATTTTAGGTTTTTTTGGCATTCTTTAGAAATTCAATTTAGTTTCTGTGCAAGTTGTTTCCATAGTTTTTTTCTTTATAGTCCATTACTTTTTATTCTTATTTCATGTCAATTAAAGAAAAATGCCAAAATAGTTTTTGTGGATATCAGTGACTTCTATTAAATATACTTACTAAATAATAAGTTCAAAAAACTTTATATCACATTTTAGCATTCTACAGGTTAAATTTAGTTCATTTTGAATATTTCAAAATCAATATTGAATTATGTTTCAACATGTCTCTCAACATACTTTGAATATAGCAATGACAAAACTTGCTGATGGATTTGACATGAAATGGAAAATCAAGAGAGAAAACATTTATAAGTTGCTTGTTTGTTTTTCCTAAGCTCTTTGAAAGAATAAAATTTTCATTTGCTGAAATAGGAATTATCAATTTGGGACAGAAAAAAGAATTATAGTATATTTGCTTTAGGATATCATAGGATATTTCTCTACTTAGCCCATCAACTATGTCATAAATAGTCCTGAAATTTTTAGATGTTTCAAACTTTGAGATTCTAGGTTGAAATTATTTTTTACAGAATTTGAGAATAGATACCATCAACATATTTCCTCTTCTACAATAGTGGGTGTATTCCCATCCTTCCTTTTTTTCTCACTTGGTAAGGCAGTGACCCTGTAATTCACTGCTTTAGCCTTTCACAATTTTGGACATCAGTTAGTAACAAGGATCCTTTCTACTTTCAGACAACAAATATCCATAAGAGAGTCAAGAATAATGAATACCCTTCTTGGCAAATTCAATTGCTTTCTGCCTCTTGGCCAGTTCACATCATTTTAAATGATGCCATGTCTTAACTCTAGGCTGAGAGAGGTTTGAAATAGGCGATAAATGGTTATAGCAGATAATATCTTCTATCTGGAAGTCAAACACACAATAGAGAAAATTTGGTTGAAAATATGTGGAAAACATGGCTAAGTCTAGAGGCAGTGCTGCCCTTGTATATGCAATAGGAAAAACAGAAAAAAATTCTGAAAAAAAATTGCATGCAAATATAATAAAATTGATGGTTTCTACTACCCATTTTCCCTTTTCACAAAATGTATTTTTGGGGGGATAGTAAAGTCAATTTTACCTATTACAATGTATTCTCACTCATAATTCCTCCCTTAGAATATTGAAGAAAGATAGAATTTCTCTTAATCATTAAGTAGCAAATAATTGTTGACTAGATTAAGGAAGAGGTATTTATTCCTCCGTAATAATTACAATAGATGTTTTATGACTATGATTAATTTCCAGCATTTTCACTGACATTATAGTCTTACTATCTTTCCAAAGTCAAAATTTGAAATGAGAAATATATTTATTTATGTATATGTGTATATATACATTCATATATACATATAGTTATGAATGTATAGGTGTCTGTATATTTATATGTGTGTATATGTGTATATATGCATGCACACACACACATATATATATTTATGAATGTATAGGTGTGTGTTTTGGTCAGTTACTGCTACTCATATGTTTTCAATACATAAATATACTTTCTTATATGTAAAATATTTATATGTATATGTGTGTTTACATCCTATATACACAGATAAGCAAACTTCTTGGACTAATAGAGCAGACTTTATGTACATAGCAAGTCTACAGAAAGCAATTCATATTCATTGCCAATCTAGTTTGCATAAGGGAAAAACAGGAACACTAGAAATATTTGTGTTAGCAGATTCCACGTGGTAACTACTTGGATGGATAGATAGATCAGATGAAATTTTGAATGTACATTTTTCATGAGCCCAGATCCCAGAAGAAGATATTCTGAGAGACAAAACATTTTCATCAGGGTTAAAAATATTGAGAAATAATTAAAAATGCCAAGTAAATTTTCAGCAGTTGTTTCAATTAGCCAAAGCCATCTGAAACCTCTTTGCAAACAAGACAATAAAAACACATGGTCATATTTCTCTCTCTCAATTGCATTTTAGAATTCTAGAACTACTACTCAATGAGAAAGATTCAAATGTCCAAAGAAGGTAGAGTTGTCAGTTCACCTGGATCCCTCAGAAAAATTATATAGAAAATACCAACAGTGATATCTACTACTATAGTTATCTTTTTCACAATAAAACTCTAAAAGCAGCCAATATTTAGGGTTAGTTTGGCACTGGTAGACATATTTAATTAAATGTGTTATTTTCAATAGTATTTTTTTGTTTACGTATCTAAAATACATTCTTTCCAAAACAACAAATGAACAGCTGTGTACATGAATGTGTGTATATGTTTAACAGTCATTGGCCATTTTTCCCCCTTGAATGTTAGGGATTTCAGCAGTTTTGATTATCTTCACAGTATGCCAGTTTATTTGGCTATCAAACAGATAAAAGTATTTCTTTAGCTTTGGCCATTATACTTTCCATAATAATAAATGCAATTATTACTGCATCTATGGAAAAAGATAATCCAGAATGATTTATACTAAATATTAAATACCATCGGTAGTAACTCTAAATAGGCATTTTGCAACCTCCTGGACATGATAAAGAAAGTTTTCTTATTTAATATAGCAAAGACTGGGGGGAGGAGGGGATGGGTATATACACACCTAACGGGTACAGTGTGCATCGTCTGAGGCATGGACATGCTTGAAGCTCTGACTCAGGTGGGGCAAAGGCAACATACAGAACCTAAACATTTATACCCCTGTAATATGCTGAAATTTTAAAAAAAAATTAAAAATATAGCAAAGATTGCGTTTAATTAACTGTGGTATCAAAATTTTGGACCTGATATGAGCCTTTGAAATTATCTAGGACACAGGTTATCAAACCTCAGGTCACATCTGCCTTGACAGGTGAGCAAGCATCAAAAATAAAGGACTGCAGTGCAACCTCTGTGGAAAAGAATTTGGAGATACCTCAAAGAGCTAAAAATAGAAATACCATTCGATCCAGCAATAGCACTATTAGGCATCTACCTAAAGGAGCAAAAAACATTCTATGATAAAGACATCTGCACCCGAATGTTTATGGCAGCACAATTCACTATTGCAAGGATGTGGAAACAACCCAAATGCCTGTCAATCCTTGAATGGATTATTAAAATTTGATATATGTATACAATGGAATATTACTCAATCATAAGAAACGGCAGTGATCTAGAACCTCTTATACTTTCCTGGATTAAACTTAAGCCCGTTATCCAAAGTGAGGCACTACAAGATCAGAAGAATGGGCTCCACTTGTACTCGCCATCAAATTGGTACTAACTGATCAACACTAGGGTGATCACATGGCAGTGATCAACACTAGGGTGATCACATGGCAGTAATACCCTCCAGCGATTAGGGGTAAACCGGTAACTAAAGGACATGGGGAGCATGTAGGGGGGAAGGGCATGCCTTTAACCCTCGCTTGGGTGAGGCAAAGACATAAAGTGTAACCATAATGTTTGTACCCTCATAATACCCTGAAAAAAAAAAAAAAAAAAAGGACTGTAAATTCATGAATGCACAGGTGGATTGTATCAATCAAGTAGTACTAAATGTATAATGACTGTTAAATGGAGGTTCTCATTTTTATACTAAAATGCATAAATACAAACAAATAAATTTTAACTCCTTCCTTTAACATTTTAGAAAATGGAAGCTGACAAAAACAAGGGGTTTATTTCAGGCCACACAGCTAGTGGATGTCTGACTACGAAGCCATGGGTGTTCTGTGATGATGAGGAGCTGGATAGAGTCATAGATAGGGAGATGGCGCAATGGTAAAGATGATGGTGGATGAGGGAATAATAACAACAATGGCTATTTATGGAGCTGTTTTAATGTTCTGAAAACTTTCTATAGTTTATCTCAGTTAATCTTCAGAGCTACCTATGAGGCAGGTATTTACTTACTTACAACAGAGGGAAGTAAAGCTCAGAGAGAATAAATAACTTGCATTAGGACATGTACCTATACACATTAAGGCCGGGAGTCAAATTTTGGTCTGAATCCAAAGTCAATGCTTCTGAAATGGATTTCTACTTTGCCAGAAGACAGTGACCTACAGAAAAGAACATGAAACAGTACTTTAAAAGTCTTTTATCCCCCCTCACCGAGTGCATAGAATAATTTCTATAACTTTCCTTCCATAGGTATTTTATTATTGGCATATACAATAATTTCAGAGCATATGATATACTTAACATCTCTCTGTGAGTGCCTAACCTGCTCCCACAGAATGAGTGAGGCCTGTAAGGGCAAATATAATCCATGATATAAAAGTAGTGACCTGTTCTCGCGTATAAAGATCTGCCCTTCATGAGGAATGAGATCGAGCCCTTTTTCTAGGTAGTGAAGCCGTGATGACGTGGATTCTTACACCTTCGTATATAACAGGAGATCTGCATTTGAGAGAAGGTTAGTCAGACCAGGAGTGAAAATGTGTGCTTCTAGAGTCAGAACGCTGTGTAGTCATTAAAAAACTAGTTATGTGATTCTGGATTCGTAAGTGTGCTATTTTTGTGATAACTAAAGTTTCCTTTTTAGATTATCCCATTTTTTTTTTCTTTTTGAACATACAGCGACTGGGATTAAGTTGTAATGACATGCTTACCAATGTTGCAAATGAAGTGCTATGAATATGAAGTATGTTGGATAACAAATTTAAGATCCAAAAATATCTTACCCAAAGGGAGCAACAGACCAACTGTAACAAGATGAAATGTATTAAGGATATACCCTAGAAAATTTAATTGGCATAGTATTTTTACTGTTTCTTGCTGATATAAAAGAAAGCTATTGATGTTTTTATAATTTAATCTCATCAATTTATTAATATTTCTCTTAATTCTAAAGTTTTAGTGAACTATTTGGTGCTTTTAATTATATAACCATATAACTTTAAATATCAATATGTTTAGGTCTTCCTTTGTGATGTCTATAACTTTCATATATTTCATGTCTTATTTTGCATTGTCTGGAATGTCTTGTTCAATAGCAACAATACACTGAGAATTTGGCATTTTTTCTGGAAAGTAGACTTCTAAACTCAAATTTTCATTGTTCTTAGGAGATTCCCTTTCTCTGTAAGAGTCATGTATGACATTAAAAAACAAAACAAAACAAAATACAAATATTCAGAGAGAGAGAGAGAGAGAGAGAGAGAGAAAGTCTTGAAATGTTTTCATGAGACGAGTATGGATCATAGAACAGGACCAGTCTGGGAACTTAACATCATTCTCTGAAAACATAAGTACAGAAATGAGTGCAGGTATATAGGAATTTTACAGCAATTTGACAGAGTAATTTTACATCTTTTGAATCTAATAAACATGTGGCCTTGTATTTTGTATGTCTTTTTGCGTTAGGCCTTTTTGTTATGCCTTTTTGTGTTATTCCTCATTTTTATAATATTTCACAAAAAGGTAAGTCTGTGAAAACAGGGAAAAAATTGGCCTTGATGGTTTGAGAAGCACTGTTATCTAAGGGAAAGGAATACCGAGATAGTGGTTCAGCTACATGAATTCTATATTTATGTTTTCTTTAAGGTATGCATAAATGTTTCTACTGGAAACTATAGTTCTACTGTTTTGAGACACCTTGTGTTGCAGTCCAATCAAATAATCTATGTTTTGAGAACAAAGTTAGAAAGGGTATGTACAAAATCCAGAATTTCAGGCTATGTTTTGTTTTTTTGTTTGTTTTTTGTTTTATTTGCATGTGTTTTACTGAGCCTTTTTCTCAGCCCAACCCCAAAATCCACAACTCCTAAGATGAGGCTTTAAATGTATTGAGGGCCAAATTTATGGTAGTGTGGTTTCCTACATTCCAAAATTTACTTGATTTCTTATTTCTAGGAGCCTTGTTCATTTGTGTGATCTTCGGGGACGTGAAGGACAGGACAGGAGTAATAGCTTCATGTTGCATTTAGCCTGCATCCATTACTGAGCCACCTCCGTAACAAAAAAGCATTTATGTAATCACTTACTATGTCCTTTGACTGTGTGGTATATGTGATGAACGACGTTCACACAAGACACATTTGCCCATGGATGCCCATGAATAGAACCTACAATGCTCCTAATTTCCAGTGTGCCACTTATAACTTCCCTTTCTTCTTTTCCACTCCAGGAAGTATATTGGATTTCAAGAGAATATCACATGTATTACTTTTTAGATTAGTTTTAAGTAAATCATTTCCTAGCTCTAGAAATTTATAATTTTGTCATAGATTATTTTTTCATGTCACAAATTGCTATGATCGATCAGTGTGACACAACATTGCCGCCGTGTTCTGCTCATTAAATATAGAGCACACGCTCAGCCACATAGACACACAGGTTTGGCGTGTACATATATGATGAACAGATTTTTAATAAAGGACCACAAGGTAGAGAGGGATATTAGAGTTTACCTAGATCAACACCTTTATGTGAAAGATGAAGAAATCAAGGATTTACTGATAGAAATTAAATGATTTGCATAAAGTTATTCATTCTGTGCATCAGTAAAACAGCCCATGTCAGTTATGTTTTTTTGATTACTATTAGTTATAGCTCCCCTCACGCACCTCCACACACCACTCATTCACATTTTAAGCATTATTTCTAGAAATTCAATATATGCACATTTGCTTTTTAAATCAAATTTTACATGCCAGGATCAGAAATCTTGTGGCTCATTAATCCACTCATGTATTGAAATAACATTCCCTGGAAATCAAGCAGGT
>NW_012145412.1:2073798-2074737 GCF_000956105.1 Propithecus coquereli
CATATTGAAATGATAATATTTTGGATAAAATATATTGTTGGAATTAATTTTATCTGTTTATTTTTATTTTACTAAATGTGAAAACCAGAACATTTTAAATTACATACATGTCTGACATAACATTTTCATTGGATAGCACTGGCTTAGAACTCATCTTTCTTCCCTGTATCTATAAATAATTCTAATAATGCCCAGCAGAGACTTTATCTAAAAAGGCAAGCTAAGTCAGAAAAAATTCTGAGTCCGAGATTGGGAAGTTTTTGTCACGGAGAAATTTAGATGAATATTAAGTCAAGATACACAATGCCTTTGTAACTATCATCTGGCATTATAGCCGCATCCCATCAAGTTAGTTTTAAACACCTTTAATTAAAATACAAAGGCCTATAGAATTTTAAAGACATTGCTATGTATGTTCACAAGGATACAAAAATGTGCCATACACTTGTGAAAACTTCATAGGCTTGTGTTGCTTCGTTTTCCTATCTACGATCAAAACACACTCTCTTGATAAATTCCTACAATAAATGAACTTGGATGATTTTATTACTATTTTTTTGTTAGTTTGTTTCCTCTAGTAGAGTGCAGTGGCGTCATCAGAGCTCATCGAAACCTCAAACTCCTGGGCTCAAGTGATCTTCCTGCCTTAGCTTCCCGAGAAGCTGGGACTACAGGCGTGCACCACCATGCCTGGCTAATTTTTTCTTATTTTTTGTAGAGACAGTGGTCCTACTTTTGCTCAGGCTGGTCTTGAACTCCTGACCTCAAGCAATCCTCTTGCCTTAGCCTCCCACCTGGACTATAACTATTTTTAATGTGACAAATTGTTTTATTTCCCAATGTACTACCTCATTCTAGATCCTTTGGTAGTTGTATTTAAGTCAACTTTAAGTTTATTTTAAATATTTTCATTAAAGTTTTATGGATATTTTAAAAATA
>NW_012145412.1:2075575-2087279 GCF_000956105.1 Propithecus coquereli
CAAAGAATGGCTTGAACCTATGTGACCTGTAGATGAAGGAGAAGGAAGCCAGCTGCACCGGATATGTCTACTTGAGTGGGTCTATTTCAAAACTTCATCTATTAATAATTCCTAATATGAATCCTTTCTCCTACCAGGAGACTATGAGGTTCAATCTTGCCTTTTATGCAGTTACCAGAAAACAAAAGTAGCAATTTCAAAAATTCATTGTGCACTTAGAAATGATTACTTAGAACCCACTGAAGAGTCTCTGTGAAATATAAGTTTCCGGCTGCAAGCTTCTTAGTTGCGCCTCTCTCTTACTTCTCTGTCACTGCTACCTGTTGTCTAGCATGTGACATCTGACCTCTAGATAGCAGCCAGGAAAGAGTATCAGTGTTTTAAGCTCTGCTAATACAGTGATATGAAGATCCTGTTTGTGGAATTAGTGATTCCAACAGTGTCTGTGGGTAGTTCAGACTGGACACTTGTAATTACTTTCTCAGCAGCCTTGTTATTGTAGCTGATAAATTAACACCAACCATAACAATTTTACCCACCCACTTTGCCATAGATTGGTTCAGGGGCTGGGTGTGTTAAGGAAAGAAAATGTCTTGTTCTTGGGATCTATGGTAAGACAGTCATGCAACTAAGGAAAAATATATATCAAATTGTTGTTGGTGATCAGCCTACAAACCAAGACGAATTTAGCCTCATATGGTGAATGTCAAGAAACTCCTATATCAAACAGTTCAGCATCCTGCCCATGCCTGGTCTCCCTCTTATGTGAGCTAACAGATCTGCCTTTTATTTTATACCAGTCTATTTGGGGTTTTCTTTTATTCTTAGTAAAGTGCTTATTAACTGTTGAACTTAGTATACAATTTCTGCATAACTGGAGAGATACCATTCAAAATGGACCCTGGCCACTGATTCTTGTTTCAGTGTGAGAACAATTTTTCTTAGAAAACGTTGAATAGAAGTAGGGATGTCTGCCATTGGTTGGGCTTTGGACATCAGGAACAGTCAGAAGTTGATTGTGACCACTGCTGTTTCGTTTGACATCTAAAGCAAGTATGGAACATAATGAAATACCAGTTGATACTACATGTATCAGTGAAACAATGGAAAGTTGGAAAAAATTATATATAACAGTCTTTAACTTTTAACCTTTTTGACATACTGTCCCATGTGTTATTAGGGATTATTCATCCACATTTACTACAGTTATTGAATAAATATCTATATTTAACTTTCCATACAAAACCATTTTCAGTCTTAGCAAAAAGATTTCTACCATTTTCCCTCTGAGTGTTCCAGTCCCATCATAGTTCTGAAGAGCCCATGCTTGTTTTTATTGTTTAAGGACCCTAAACATATAATTTCTTCTGCTGATTGTCTTGTTGGCAAACATCTGTTTATCCCTCAAGACCCTGCTCAAATGTTAGCTTTTCTATCAGATCTTTGAATTAGATTTGACCCTAAACATTTCCAGAGGAAATAATATTTCATTTGTAGTGTTTTCATAGCAATTTGTGAGTGACTTTAAGAGCACCTCACTATGTCTGTATTGTTACTTTATCTGTGTGTCATCTTCCAATATAGAGTGATAGCCTGAACATAGGGATTAGACGGTTTTTATTTTTACACCTTCAGCACCTGGCACAGTGGTTGATAGTTGTTAGGTTTAGCATCAATATATGTTTTTTGAGTTTATGGAGAATGAATAATCATTTGATGAAAGAATAACAACAGTGGCCAGAATCGAGTTTTTAACTTTTCTTTCTATAGCACAGACCTTAATTTGGACAATATTGTCCAAATTGCCTTAGTTTTGGCACATTAGGCAAAATGAATAGTCTTTGAATTTGTTATATAATTTTCAAATATTCCAACATGCTTGGAGTAAAATATCATCCAATAAAATAATCTGAGCAGCTTTTAGCTATATTCAAGAACAAATATGCAGCAAAAGTCTTTGAGTTACGGCATTGCCAAAGAAAGTACTAATATTCCTAAGCAACTTTATAACCATATGTTCCTCTGCAAGAGCATTCCAGAATGTTTCTGCTCTACAGTTCCAGAGCCTGCAAACCTTTCCACCTATGAGGCAAGAATAAGAAAGCATCCAAAGTCTCAGCTTGCTTCATGGTTATATCTCCATACTACTTAAAGGTTGGCAGGACTTTATAATCAGAAAGAATTTTCAAAAGTATATTTTCATTTCTTTTCCCATCCACAATATCATTGGCAGTGATGCCTAAATACGTTTACTTTGTTATACTTCTTTTCATTTTATTTTTCCATTGAAAGATATTCACATCAAAGCAGAATTCATATATCTTGTTTATGATGATATCATTTCCATAGAAACCAATTATGATGTAAACAATAACTGTGACTTCAGGTAAGAGAATGAACAGCAGGAAATGTTGAATTCTAACCAAGATTTTTATTTGTGCATTATTATATTTAGAAACTAGGATGAAACTAGAAAAATTCAACATATGTTTAATAAAAATGACTTACATGCTAGAAAAGAAACATTTTTAATAATTATTTTAGTATTATATATAATTTTATAAATATTTAGATTTATGGCTTAGGTAGTTTTGGTGGTAGACAGCATTGGAAAATAGAAAGGATGAGGATTTTGTCACCTAAGACATTTAGTAATATTTCAGAAACACAGTTTGAAGACTAATTGTGTAGTCCTAACCATTCATTTTCCACATGAAGAAATGAAATCCTGGAGAATGTAGAGAGCTTGCTATAGGCTAAACAAGGAGGTAGTGGCAGAGATAGAACAAGAACCAAGCTTGGTTAGGGATTTTTTTTTTTTTGGTCATTTTTCTGAATTTAAAATATAGCAGTATGCATTTGCATAAAATTTTTCCATCCAAACCATTTCATGCTAGAAACCTGAAAGTTTCTATTTTAGTATAAAGGTAGAAAATGTAAATCAAAGATTAAAGCACAGCTCAAAGCTTTACATTGTTTAAATATATAAATCAGGTTTGTCCTTACATATCAACACATGTTTCCATTACCCTGGAGATTTTAGAATATTCTTGATATTAGCAAACTAGAAAATATTCTTTATAGAAATCAGGAAAATATTTTGTATTCTAGTTGCATAACCCTAATGTAAATTCACTTGTTTTCACTATGCTTGAAAGAAGAATTTAAATAGTGTAATTCAAATAATCAAATCAAGAAAATTTTTCATGATTTATGTATGTGTATACATATAAATTTGTTTGTATGTTACATATATATTTATATGCTATATATTTTATACTTATTTTCTTTGAGTATGTGTGTAGTTATGTGTGTATACACGCAAGATAAAGAGCAGTATACATATTACCTTGTTCAAACATAATTTTGGCTCTACATAATTTTCAGCTTAGACACTGTTCTAGAAACATTTATCAATTAATAAGAATACATTAATCTGATATATTGATAGACTTCCAAGTTTCTCGAAGAGACTTTAAAAGAGTCTAAAAGAGATTCTAAAAAGGGAACGTAATGCTTTTTTATCTTTGATGAACACCAATACATCTTCTCTGGAAAAGGTCATGCCTCTTCATCAATAAGGTAATGTATTTTACCTTACTTAATCCTTCATATATGATACTTCCTCTACTTCTCTGATAGATGAAATGTGGAAAAACCTATACAATATACCATGTGGAATTGGGACAATTAATCATTTAACTATACAGACACACACATACACACACACACACATTTCTTTGTACCAAAAAAATATTAGGTAGTTAATTTTGCAATTTCAAAGCCTCCTCAGATTGAGCAGTCTATTGCTTCTCTCTGGGGAGCTATAAACTAGAATTTACATGTAGATTCATATTTATAACTATATTATCCAAGTTTTAGTATTATTAGGTTTTAGTGCACCTCAAAGAGTCAGTATAAGGCCATCTAGAAAAAAGATTGCAAAGATTCTTGTCTTTGCTTTTGGCTTCAGGCTCAAGAGAGACTTTATTTTGTTCATTTTTCCTTTTTAGTCTTCTCCCTATTTAACAGATACACTATGACTGATTTTCACAAATGTGTGCAATAATGGAAGACAGTACCTGTCTGGGAAATCTGCACATGGTACTCCCTTGGCAGCTAAGGTTTCTGGCTTCCTCAAGGAATATAAATCAGTATAGCCCACTGTTTTGAAATCCAAGATGAAAAATAAAATGCATTTGTTAGCCAAAAATGGATTTAAGCAAACAGATGCAGCAACCAGGCTCCTAGATACAGCCAACTGAACACTCAAATTTTAGCAGCCATCAAATACTTTTATTATATCAGAACTTGATTGCTGTAGTTTTTGGGTAAGTTCGTGCTTTTAAGATATCAGGAATCAAAAGCTATTAATTTTATTGTGTGATTGATGGATTATTTTTACATTACCGAGTTATCCAAAAATGCTTAAATTTTAGTAAAATAGTGTTGTTAGTATTTTGTAAAGAGAGTAATATCTCAGTTTTTCTTTCCGTTGCTAATATTGCTGTGTTGTTTTTAATAAAAGAAGATTTAAAAGTAGTTAGATCTTCTTGAAATTCTTGTTCTCTGTGCATAGGAAAATATGTTAGTTATTCAATTGAAATTCTACCAGCTCAATATAATCCTGAATCCTAGACAGCCCCTTGTAGTATCTGGGAAAAAAATGGGAAAAGTCAAAATGTCAGGAAAATTCAAACTTCCTGTCACATATCCATTCTTCTACATGGTATAAAAATCAGTGAGATGGTTAATAATCATCTCAAAAATGAAACAAACTATAAATAAACTTGATGTGGATAGTTCTAGCCTTACCAATGTCTCATTTCAATTGACCAGCACAGTATTGTTTGACTTCTAATGATATATTTTAGATATTTTAAAAGTAAGACCTGATTTTTTTCTCTGTATAAGTAACATTTTAGAATTTTTAAAAGAAGGGAGTCTGTCACATTCCCTTGAGTAGAATCTTTCTCATTGTGACTTTGTGTTCCTGCTTATTCTCTTCTGCCTCAAAAGTAGTTACAACTCATCAGAACCCTATTCTTAGTAATTGGAGAAATCTTTTTGGAATCCCTCAGGCTACATCAATGTCAAATGTTGCTGCTATTTCCGTTATTAATGGGACTTTGGGTTGAGAGGGAGAAGGAAGGACTAGCTTAACTATATTAACATTCATTGACTACGTATTGACTGCAAAGAAGAATTGTATCTGCAGGAAGAAAGTTCGATTTCCATGATTAAGTATGCAATTGAGAGACAGCAATCTGGCTAAATAGAAAGGAACGATTTGCTCTTTAACAAGCAGTTAGTTCTACCTGGGAGGGAAAATAACTGTCTCTCTCCCCTTTATAAATCTGCTCCTTGTTTTGGCTTTGTGGACTGTGTGAGGGTGAACTATACAAAAAGGAATGTATACAAACCCAGCAATTTTCTAGTTCTATCCTCTTGTACCCATTGAACATATGTGAGACCCAAAGAACATAATATAATATTCGGGAAATATATAAAATGAAAGAAAAAACAGGTGTGGTTTTAAATTTTTTCTTCTTCTTCTTTTTTTTTACAAAAAGAATAGACGATTGTCTTCTTTCATTCCAGGAATCCTTTAACCTTTCCTGGCTTTGTGGCATTCATCCAACACGTGTCAACACTAAGTGGACTCTGGCTGACACTTTAATGTGGATATGACGTATCTTTTGTCAGGAGAGGAAAGGAAACACTTCCCTATATTACTCTGTTATTTTCTAAAGGAAATGGAGGTGGGAAAAATGAAGACCAGATCAAATCCATCTATGTATTGTGACATACTCTTCAGCTTTTGTGCACTTTAGGATGATTACACATTACACTGGATAGCACTTAATTATTTAAAGTGACTTTTACCTTATTGTTATAGCCAGTATATGATTGAGTCCTTGCTGTGGATGCCAAGTTCTTCTGTTTCTGAGAGAAAGGACTGAGTTTAGATGTCGACGCAGATTGTAATTTGACAGGGAGAAGGCAACTAGGCAGTTGTCCAGTGAGGACAACCTCAGACTCAGTAGGTAATTCTAAAGAAACTAAGTATGGGCAGTCTCCTTCAAGAGAGGAAGTGATAGAATATTTTTGACCCTCATTAATCATATACTCATCATTTATATCTTGGCAACCTGGTATAGTGAGAGCCATTTTTTTAAAAATAAACTTTAGATAGAATCTGTACTCTAAAGACTGAGGATTCAATCTGATCACTCCAACAAACTACTGGGAGAAGTTAAATAATTAAGTTAACTTCTCTGAGTCTCCCTTCCTCTATACATAAAAAGGAAATTTTAACATCTAGCTCAGAGTTGTTATTAAGTCAAGCTAATATATGTGGAAGCATCTACATAATGTACTTAGTGGGTACTTGATAAATATCAGTTCTCTGCTCTTTCAGACTGAAATGCCATTACCGTCTCCATAGTGGCTACTTAAAAGTAAGAACCAACTCACCAGAAAAGAGTAGTCACTGGCCAAAGCAATATAATAGAAGTGACAGCAGCATTTTATATTAGAACATATGTTGTAAATGGGCATAATCATCTTTACTAGTTCTCTGTGTGGCCAAGAGGACACTATGGTCAGCTGATTAGATGGATAGCAATAACAAGAAATAGAGAATGCAATTTGAGTTCTGATTGGTGGTAATTTTACTCTGGGTCTCACCCATGGAGACATGTTGACATTTCTAATAATGTAGCACTTTGACTTGCAGGCCTGCTGAGTATTGGATACTTCGATTAAGAAGACTATTAGCCTGACGAATAATGTTTCTAACGTTCATGAATTTAGATGAGTAATAATAGAATGGTTAAAAAACAGAGCTTCGTTGGGGTGAATATTTAAACTTGGAAGATTTTTAGTAGTGGCAAGATGAATCTGGAGATTTGGAATGATGGATATTTTGTAGGCTGACTTATCTGTTACTTATTTTACATGTAAATCAAACTCTATTTAGAAAGGAAAGAAGAGGCTTTTTATATTTAATTTTTTTTCTTTTTTTTCTTTTTTATTTTAGAGACAGGGTCTCGCTCCTGCTCAGGCTGGTCTTGAACTTCGGAGCTCAAGCAATCCTCCTGCCTTGGCCTCCCAGAGTGCTAGGATTACATGCTTGAGCTACCACGCCTGGCCCTGTTAGTATAATATTTTTGAGGTCCATCCATGTGGTAGCATGTATCAGTAGTCCATCACTTTTTATTGCTGAATGGTATTTCATGTTATGGTTATACCACATTTTGTTTATCAATTCTTCAGGTGATGGGCTTCAAATTGTTTCCAGTATGGCTATCATGAGCAGTGGTGCTATAAACATTGTGCATATGTCTTTGTATAAATATATTTTCATTTCCTTTGGATAGTCTTAAGAGTGGAGTTGCTAAGTCATGTGGTAAGTTTATGTTTAACACTATACCTGGCAGAATACATTCTAAAGTAGCTGTATCATTTTACATTTCCATTAGGAATATATGAGCATTCCAGTTTCTCTACATTCTTGCCAACTATTGGTATTATCTGCTTTTTTTCTTAGAAAATGTGCTGTGATATCTCATTGTCATTTTAATTTACCTTTCCCTAATGATTAAAGATGCTGAGCATTTTTATTTCTCTACTAGCTATTCATGTATCTTCTTTAGTCAAATGTCTATTGAAATTTTTGGTAATTTTAAAATTGTTCATCTTCTTTATTCACATTTTTACCTGATATATAATTATAAAATATATTCTTCTACTATGTTATTTGCCTTTTCATTTTGTTATTCATGTCTTTTGAAGCACAGTTTTTTAATTTTGATGAAATCCAATTTATTATTTTTATCGTTTTATTGATTGGGCTTTTGGTGTTTTATCTAAGAATATTCAGTCAACCCCAAATAATGAAGATTTTCTTCTAAGTTTTCATATAGAATTTTTAATAATTTTAGCACTTATATTTAGGTATATGATTGATTTCATATTAATTTCTGTATATAGTGGGGTAAAAGTCTAAGTTGTTTGTCATATGGGCATTCAATTTTCCCAGCACTATCTGTTATAAAGACTAACATTTTCACATTGAATGCTTTGACATCTCTGTCAAAAATCAATTGACCATACAGACATATAGACCAATGAAACAGAATAGAGAACTCAGAGATAAATTCATATATTTACAGTCAACTGATTTTCAACAAAGACACCAAAAACAGTAAGTGTAGAAAGGACAGTCTATTCAGGAAATGGTGCTGGGAAAACTGGATATCCATATTCAGAAAAATGAAACTAGACCCCTATCTCTCACTATAAATAAAAATCAAACCAAAATGGATTAAAGACTTAAGTAGAGAACGCCAGGCAGCCACATACAGACGCCGGGCGAGACGTCCGGGTTCTTCTCAGGCCCGAGACCTGCCCGGCCGTGGCTCCCGTTCCCGCATGGATCCCGGAGCATCTGGAAAGCCCCGGAGCCCCTCACCTGCCGCCTCCTCAGGTCCGGGCGCCACCGCGACCGCGCCCCCCACAGCCCAGGGCGCGCTTCTACCTCGATAGCGGCGGACTCGCCGCGCGGAGCCGGAAGATGGCGCGACGCACGCAGCACGCCAATGCCGCGCCGTGATTGGGAATGTCCAAGGGAACCAGAAGCCGTCCACCGAGCCGCCTTTGTTCCTGAGCTCCCGACAGGCATGAGGAAGTGGAGGGCAACACTGAACCAGGAGTTAGACCAGACTCCCTGGTCTTTGAAAAAGATGTCTGATTTCAGCATTTCCAAATCAATCATATTAAAAGCTATGCTTTGTTCTTCGCATCTACTAAACCTGTAAGATAGGTATTATTTTCCTCATTTTGTATGTGGAGTAAACAGAGATGGAGAGAGCTTACATGACTTGCTAAGGACACACAGCTGGTGGAGTGGATGAATCGGTATTTCCGCCAAACCAGACCTCAGAACCTGTGGGGAAAATGCTACCTCTGTCTTCTGAGTGGTGGGCGAGCTACTGTGGTGGAACCTTGGAGAAATCATCGTTGGAGACAGAAGATATTTGCATCATGATGTCATAGAGGCCATGGGGCCCCTTGTAAACAGAACCAAACAAAGAGACTGGAGCCCTGCACTCAGGGCTGGGACCCAGGAAAGATAAGAGTGCAAGGGTGTTCCAGAGGAGGAGGTCCCTGGGCCATTCCAGTCTTGTGCTGGGGTGGACCTTTTCTGTCTGTGGAGGACATTTCCCAGAAATGAACACAATGGATGGAATTAACTTCAGGGCTTTGGTCAGTCCTGTAGGATGAGTTGGCTGGGCCTCCTGTGACTTTGAGCATCCATCAGCTCGGTAACCTAGCTGGGAACAAGTTTGGACCAGACCACAAAGCCACAACAAGGCTGGAGACGAGGAATCCCAGGCCCCTGAGCAGGGACAGGTCATCTGTGGCTGGCCTTTATGACCAGAGCAGAGTCAGAAACTAAGGTTTCAGGCAGGTGAACTAGGCTGCATACTCTGCTTGTTCAGAGCTGCTG
Source organism: Propithecus coquereli (assembly GCF_000956105.1). Classification (NCBI taxonomy): domain Eukaryota; kingdom Metazoa; phylum Chordata; class Mammalia; order Primates; family Indriidae; genus Propithecus; species Propithecus coquereli. The sequence goes on from NW_012145412.1 coordinate 2,085,090, forward strand.
GGCTCTGGACCTCATTTCCCAGAAGAGACGGCAGCTCCCGACCAGTCATCTCCCCTCCACCGAATGCCTGCCTCAGGCCCGATCGAGGAACAGGACAGTACCAGAGGAGGAGGTGAGAAAGGGTTGTATTCTGTATATATTTTAAAGGTGGAGCTGGCAGGATTTGCTGACTTCCTGGATGGGGTAGCAAGAAAAAGGAATCAAGGATGACTCTAGGGTTATTTGGGGCTGAATAACTGGAAGAGCAGGAACATTAACCAAGATAGGAAGGCCAAGAGAGGAGTACAGTCATGTGCTGCATGATGATGTTTTAGTCAATGATGGACCACATATGTGATAGTGGTCCCATAGGATTATAATGGGGCTGAAAAATCCCTATCCCCTTGTGATGTCATAGCCATCAAAAAGTAGTACCGCAGCACATTACTTTTTCTATGTTTAGATACGTCTAGATTCACAAATACTTACCATTGTGTTACTGTCGCATACAGTATTCAGGACAGTAACATACTGTACAGGTGTAGTCTAGGAGCAGTAGGCTGTACCATATAACCCAGATGTGCAATAGGCTAGACCACCTATTATATGTTGGGTCAATTGGATCTATTTTTTATTTTTCAATGTAGTCTCCCATAATTTTAATTTCTTTTCTGTATTAGATACCTATTGTTGCATAACAATTACACCAAAACATAATGGCTTAAAACAACAACATTAAAAAAAAAAAGACTTAAGTAGAAAATCTGAAACTATGAAACTACTAAAAGAAAACATGGGGAAAATGCTTCAGGACATTGATTTTGACAAAGATGCTTTGTGTAAGATCTCTAAAGCACAGGCAACGAAAGCAAAAACAGGCAAATGGGATTACACCAAGTTAAAAAGCTTCTGCACAGCAAGGGAAACCATCAGCAGAGTGAAGAGACAACCTACAAATGGGAGAAAGTTATTTGCACACTATTCAACTGACACGGGATTAATTACCAGAAAATATAAGGAACTTAATAGCAAAAAAAACCAATCCGATTTAAAAATGGGCAAATGATCTGAATAGACATTTCTCGAAGGAATACATACAAATGGCCAACACGCATATAAAAAATGCTTGGCATCACTAAACATCAGGGAAATGCAAATCAAAGTCACAATGAGATATAATATCACCATAGTTAACATAGCTACTATCAGAAAGACAAAATATAACAGATGCTAGCTAGGATGAGGAGAAAGGGCAACACTAATAAATTGTTGGTAGGAGTGTCCACTGTTTTCCTCTATGGAAAACAGTATGGAGATTCCTCAAAAAAAGAAAAAAAATAAATTTACCGTATGATCCAGCAATCCCACTGCTGAGTATATATCCACAAAAAAGGAAATCATTATATTGAAGTGATAAATGAAAGCTCATGTTTATGGCAGCACTATCCACAATAGCCAAGATATGGAATCAACCTAAGTGTCCATCAGTGGATGGATAAAGAAAAAGTGGCTTGTATACACAATGGAATATTATTCAGCCATAAAATAAAATAATATCCTCATTTGCAGCAACATGGATAGCACTGGAAGTCATTAAGTTAGGTCAAATATACCAAGCACAGAAAGACAAATATTGTATGTCCTCACTCATATGGGAGCTAAAAACATTAATCTTGTGGAGCTAAAGAATAAAATGATGGTTACCAGAGCCTGAAAAGGGTAGCGAAGGGGTGAGGATGAAGAGACATTGGTTAGTGGGTACAAAAATACTGTTAAATAGAAGAAATAAATTCTAGTGTTCAATAGCACAGTAGGGTGACTATAGGTAACAATAATTTATTGTGTATGTCAAACAGCTAGAAGAGAAGATTTGAAATGTGCCCAACACAAATAAATGATAAATGTTTGAGGGGACGGGTGTCCTAACTACCCTGATTTGATCATTACACATTATACACATGTATCAAAATATCACATGCACATAAATATGTGCAATTATTATGCATCAATAAAACAATCAATTGATCATATGATTAACTAAACTCCAGTCTTTTTTCAGACTTCTCTAGTTTTTATACTAATGCAGTTTTCACGTTCAAAGATACCACATTATATTTAACCATGATGTCTCCTTAGTCTCTTCTAGTCTTTGACAGTTTCTCTGTCTTTCCTTACTTTTCATGACCTTGTACCAATGCTATTATTTTTTTT
>NW_012145412.1:2091079-2091792 GCF_000956105.1 Propithecus coquereli
TCCTGGTTTTACTCTGCTCAGCTGAATCTACTTGCGGTGGTTGAGGTTGGAGAGTAGGAGAATTGCAAGGCAAAAACACTACGACCTCCCATTGTCTTTCCTATTCTCCAGCAGTTTTTCAACTATAAATCCCTCTCAGGTTTTTTCATGCCTTTGGTGTATTTCCAGAGTGTTGAAATAGTTGTTTTTGTCAATTTTGTGTAATTTTATAGTTGCTATTTGCAGAAAGAGATTTGCCTATCTCCTCACTTGCTTATACTTGGAAATCCTGCCAACTCTTCTACACATATTTGCCAATCATTTTATTGAGAAAGGATTTGTCATCAGATAACATTTAAAATCCAATGAAAAAAGAAAATAGGATCATGGATCATTGGATATCTCCCTCATTCAGACCTCTTTTGAAAGCTTCATGGAAAATGAATCATCAATCTTCCCTAAAACTGAAAATTTCAGTGTCATTGGTCCAGGATATATATGGACATTATCCACATATATTATATTTACCTGTTTCATTATATAATCTTTTACAGTAACAAAAGTGAGATAGTTATACCTGTACAGTAAGATTTCAATGAACTGATATACTGAGAAAATAGGTGAAGTATTTTTTTTTTTAATTGGCCATGGACTGATCGAGGAAAGACAAGTTAAACTCTTTTAGAAATTATGAATCTGCTTTATTAATCTGGTGTGTACTCTATTGATTTGGA
>NW_012145412.1:2091842-2093117 GCF_000956105.1 Propithecus coquereli
TAATTATATTATGAGGATATTGTTTTCCTAATTTCAACTTAGGAATTTTTGTTGCTAGTCTGTAGAAATACAATTTGTTTTTATATATTTATTTTGTGTTTTGCTAAGTTATTTTATTTGTTTTTTGGTTCTAATAGACTTTTTTGTGAATTCTTTGGAATTTTTCTATATACAGGATCATTTTGTCTTCAATTTTACTTATTCCTCTCTAATCTAGATGTCTCTTATTTTTATATGCTTTGTCTGACTGCACTGACTAGAAACTTAAGTATTGTGTTGACTACAAAAGGCAAAAGCAAACATCTTTGTCCTGTTCCTGATATTAGAATGAAAGCATTCTGTCGTTCAGCATCAGGTATAATATTAATATTAATTGTAGGTTTGTTATAAATGCCCATTTTCAAGATGAGAAAGTTCATTACTATTCCTAAATTGCTGAGAGTTTTTGTCCTGAGTGACTGTTGGATGCTTTTGCTGCATTTATCAAGATAATTCTGATTTTGTTTTTTATTCTATCAATTTGGCATATAAAATTGATTGATTTTCATATTTTAAACTAATCTTGCATTCTTAGGATAAATCCCACTTGATCATGGGTATAATGCTTTATATACATTGCTGGGTTCAGTTTGTTCATATTTTGCTAAGGATTTTGAATCCAAATTCATGAGGGATATTGATCTGAAGTTTTGTATATGTGTGTCTCTGTGTGCCTGTGATATTTTTGTCTGGCTTTGGTATCTGGGTAATGCTGGCCTTATAGAATGAACAGAAACATATTCCCTTCTATACATTCTGAAAGAATTTGTGAAGGTTTGTTTTTACTCATTCTTCAGATATTTGATAGAATTCACTATTATAGCCTTGTGGCACTGAACTTTTTCTTGGTGAGAAGATAATTTAATTGCTAATTAAATTTACTGATTGTAGGCCAATTCTGACTTTCTCCTTCTTCTTTAATAAGTTTTGGTAATTTGTATCTAGAAATTTATCCATTTTGTCTAAGATGACTAATTTGTTGGCATAAATTTGTTCGTTGTAGGCTGTTGTGATTTTTTTTTAATTCAGCAAGTCGGTAATGATGTTTCCACTTTAATTCCTAGTTTTTGTAGTTTGTATCTTCCTTTTATTCTGTTTAAAGCCTGTTAATTATTTTGAACTTTTCCAAAAAAATTATCTTTTGAGTCTCATTGATTTTTCTTTATTATTTTTCTCTCCTTATTACATTTATTTCTGTTCTCTATCATCCCTTGCATTCTTCTTAGTATGGACTTA
>NW_012145412.1:2096052-2104937 GCF_000956105.1 Propithecus coquereli
AAAAAAAAAAAACTAAAATAACTTTTATATACCTGAGCTTATTTGATATATTCAGGAATTCAGTGTTGCAGGATATAATATATCATGTAAGATTTATTGAGTACCTATTTGATATTGAGCCAAACATTGGACATATAAATGTGGAATGGAAAGCCTTTAACATCCAGAAACTTTCAAGCCTTGGGGACAGTAAAACACTAAGTAGACAATTCTAGCTCAATGGCTTTAATGTCATGAGAATGATTTTCACAAATGTTATAGATATAGGAGGGGAGGAGCATCTTAATCCTACCTTCCTAAGTAAGATAGTGCTAGAATATAAACCACATAGGTAAAGATGAGTAAAAAAGATGAGAGAATGAGAGAAGTAATTTTGCTTTGTACTTCTCATAAGATAGGCATTGATCAAGGCACTTTCCTTGGGAAATCTTTTTTTAACTCATGCGATTACTCAATGAACTTGATATTTTCAATATCTTAAAGAAAAACCAACAAACAAGCTGAATCCTGAGGCCCATTTGACATAATTAACTTGGGTAAATTTCTGACACAATTTATGTATGTACAAAGACATGCAGCAATATGTGATATGCTATCAGAAAGGCATAGAAATGAAGAATGAGGATATCATAAATATTATAATAAAGTTCAGGAAAATTGAAGACTTGATCTAGACACTGGTAGTTGGAATAGAGTGAAATATATGATTCTAAGCATTTTAGGAGTTGGCATGGGCAAAAGTTAATGAGTTAAACCTAATTTGCTATGTATGGGAGAAATAAGATTCTAAAAGGATTCCCAGGTTTCTGTCTTAGGCAAATTAATGGACATGTTTGTCATTCACTGAGTAAAAGAGCACAGAGTGAGCAAAATGTGGATGGAGGTGGGACATCAGGGACTGGAAACTAGATCTCCCCAGTAAAATGCTAACGATTTTCTCACTAAACCACACAACCCTTGCATCAACTACTGAGTTCTACTAAGACAGGAAGATTGGGTCTTGCCGGAATAACCCTTTTGATGCAATCCATCATATTTATCAGGGTCATTGGGATCCTGGTGTCCTCATGGGTTGAAAGGATTTAAAAAATGACTAATTACTCACAGCTTACTTTATATAAAGAACAAATACTTAGAGAATGAATCATGGTCTCAGAAAGTCAGCATCTCTCTCTCTCTCTCTCTCTCTGTCCTGTCAGAAAGAAGAATTGAGAAGAGAGATATTGCAGATATCTGCCATCTGGATTTCCCTTCAGTTAGATAAATACTGTGTTAGTTTCCTGCCTGGTACAGACACACTGGCAGGAAAATTTTCTGAATGTGGCAAAGACATGACCAGGTTGGCTGTTCCAGCTTTAGATTCTCATTTATTACACCACTACAATTTATCTTAGAACAGAGACAGTGGTCATCTTGCTAGTCTCGGATTAAGCTAACTGTTGTAGACAAGGCTCAGAGGGGAAAAGAGACACTAGTCTATCAGCTTCTGCATTGTGTTCCATCCAGGATAACTTGCCTTTGCCTTATAGATGTCTATCATGATGGGACCGCAAGTATTCCATCTACTGGTGGAGAACCATTTAAAGACTTCACAATCAATCCTGGATATAACATGTTTTGCAAAAAGTTTGAGGATAAAAAAATGTCAAATTGCCCTATGGAAGCTAGTTTTAATGTATGTAATACTTCTTAACTTTAAAGTCATTTGAAAGTTGTTTTCCAAGCTAGAAATCCCCCAAGTATTTGCATTTAAATGGCCTGCTAGAACTTATCTAACAGTGAAAATTTTCCACAAGTAGTACTCCATATTATCTTATTCTATCCATGAACAAGATGCTAGCAATGGTGACTGTATCATTTCTATAAGAATGTGCCTGAAAAACAAAGTATTTTATTAACATATGCACTATAAATGAATCAAGATGCGAAGCTAATGGCTACCATTCTGAACACTTGCTTTGCATAAAGCATAACATTTTTCTCTACAATTTAAAAAAAAAAAAAAAGAAAAAACTTCAGGCAGAGTAATTTATAAAGAGCCCCCTGATATCAGTTGTGAATCTGGTACAGGGTAGGACAGCTGGTTTTGGTTTTCACATTTGCTCATGACTAACTTCTACTGTTTCCTACTCTCTGACTTCAATGGAGAACTGAGAGTGAAGTCCCACAATCTGTTGGCACACAGATGTGGAATGATTGTCATGCTCTTGCTTTTACATTCCAGTTCATCCTGATAGCCACTAGTGGCCTAGAGATTAGGAACTGCCATTTGCATCCCCAAAAGAAGCAGATGATAGTCAATATGTGCAAAACTTATAAAGTGACCACAAGCCTCAACTTTGATCTCTTTGAGCTTTATTTACTACTTTGCCAGATGGACCTGAATCTTTCAATCTTTCATCTGATCCACGTGGGTTACTCGTGTTCTCTTTATAGTGGACGTTGGGGCGGGATGGGGGCGATTTCTTAGGTTTTTACTGTCATGTGCAATTGCATTAAATAGTTTTGACTACATGTGTATTCTTAATATTCTACTAAGACAGATATTTAATTATTAAGTTTACTGCTGGGAAGAAAAAATGTAGGTCATTTCTCTATTAGAACACATGTAATCAAATAGTGCTGATAAAAGTGTCACTTTTATAAAAAGCTCCTTTTCTTGATGTTTATCTGACAACCAGTTGGACTAGAGTCGAAGAGGAAGGTGCAGGTCAGCCAGTGCGCTGAGCTGATGGCATTCCCACTGAAGCTGACAGAACGGTAACAGCAGGTGTCAATTTTAATGAGACTGGTGCTCCTTGGAAAAGACATGGGCCATAAATTACTAGCTCTGGGAGGAGAAGGTAAAAAAGAAGCCACATAGGAAATTTTAGAAAGTATGGCTGACAGAAAAAGGTGGCCTCTCTTGGAGAGTGATCAGGGCTCCTCCAGAAAATTGTCCAAGAACTGCAAGGACAAGAAAGACTGACCCCAGAAGAGAATCAGAACTATCTATCAAATGGGATTTGGGAAATAATGTCTGAGGGAAGGGTATATAGTATAATATAAGAAAAGCAGAAGTCGTGCTTTGGGTTCCAAAATCCTCTGGATTGACCTAGTCAGTTAGATTGTATCCTGGCTTAGTTTTCTAACCATCCAATTTGACTAAACTCAACCCTGTATGAAAAGATGAACTTTGAGATCTTAAGCTAATTTGGAAATCTTATGGAATTTTTAAATTCAAATAATGTGTTTTAAGAGGTTTGCGTGAAGAAATACACTGTTTATCACTATGTATTTTTTCCTCTTTCTTCTTTCTCTCTCTCTGTCTCTCTTTCCATAATCTAGGGACTTCTACACTTGCTATTTTCTTTCCAGTATCACTTGCTCACTTGCTTCTCTTTTTTGAACCCAAACAGTTCGCAGACAACAGCCTCTACAGATGTGTTGCAAACAAATAAGTAATTGAAAGCTTCTATTGCCCTCTGGTGCCTTAGTCTTTGATTATTGTAATGTTGACAATTATAGTTTCCCATTATCCACAGAAGCTGCTTTTATGATGAGTGAAAATTAAATTGTGTGCTGGGATGTATGCTATTGGATCTTATTCTTTCTGTATAATAGCTGAGCACCTACATATTTTGGGGGCTTAGATTATATAGCAGAGGTATTTTCTTTCCCAATTTTTATGTTTGAGAAGAGCATTACACATTATCTCTTGAATGCTCTGGGACCAGCTTTTTGAAACCACTAAGAATCTTTAACATAGAGAACCAAAAGCAGTGGTTACATTGAAAGCTAAGTTTCCTTCCTGAAACCTAATTTATCAAATATTACTATAATTATTTTATTATTATTATTTCCATTATTATTATTTTAATATAATTGCTATTATTTAATGAGAACACATCATCTACTGGTATTTTCCAGAACGTATGTAACTATCTCCATTCTATAAATGGGAAGACTGAGAGTTTCAGTCAGAGGCCTAAGTCACATAACTAGTAAAGGTTGCTAAACCAGGATAGAAACCTAGTTATATGAATTTAAAAACCCGTGTACTTTTCACTATAGTTCATTGCTACAAATTAGGATTAATAATAGAAGTAAACATCTCCTTTTCCACTACATTTGATATTTATTGAATTTAATGATCTTTAAAAGGTTGTAACATAAGCTAACAAAAGTTACAGACAATTACATATTAAACTGGACAGTACTTGCAATGTAACAGCAATTAGAGAGAAAGATGGTAGGTAAAATAAAGAGAAAAGGTATATGAAGGCTGGAATTAAACTAAGTTTCATTAAAAATGATGGCTGCATTCTGAAAGGGCCATAGTATTTACATTGACTTCTGTATATCTGACCTTCTTGGCATCCTGGCAAAGTGGTTATTATCTTTCACATCTGACATATAAGGACATCGAAACCAAAGGGTAATGAGCAGCCTGCTAAAAGTAGATGCCATTCACATATTAATTAAAAGTACATTTTTTGATAGCTTCTGCATGACATGCAGTGTACAAGGCTTTGAGAAACAGCTGTGACCAGGATACTTAAGGTTTCTGTCCTCAAGGAACTTACATTCCTGTAAGGAAGGTCAGTTCAGCAGTCATTAAATGTAAGATTAAGATATAATCACCATCACTGTCAGTTTCAGTCTGAAACATCAGTTCTTAGTGTGCTTATGGCTGAAGAATGACCAGACACACCAAAGTAAGGCAAGCATGAAAATGAGGTTTATTGAGGAGAGAAAGATAGAATTATAGATCAAAAGCAACGTATAGGTTTACAGAGCATGATACATATGCCACAGATGACAACCAGACCCATTGTCACAGAAGGAAAAGAGAGTTTGGTTACGGTCTGTGACTTGTTTTATAGTGCCTGGATTGGGACCTCCCTAAGGGCTTAGATGTCACCATGGAACCACTTTGATTGGACAGTTGGGAGTTGCATTAATATGCATGCAGGTTGTTCTAGGTCAATTTCTGGACTCTAGGGTACCTATGCTGCTTGGCCCATGGGCTAGAGAGTCCTCTGCATTCTTTTGCAGCTGGTGCACTAAGTTATTTATGATTGACAGAGTCATAGGGTATTTCCTCCTCCCTCATGTATGGAGAGGATTAGGGTGGGGCAATTGCACTAAGGCAAAGTACCCACTTTCATCCCTAGGAGACCCAGAATCCCTCCCTATCTACCTAACGTAACTATTTGAGATAATCTTTGCTGCGATGGAGGAAATGAAGTAAGGAATTGTAAAAGTGACTAGAGCTAGGGGTACATGAAGGGAAAAGATGGTTTGTTGCTTTAGATAGTGGAGTTGGAGAAGGCCGTTTTTAAAAGGGCACATTTGGACTGAGATTGGTGGGAAGAAAGGAGTTGGACTTTAAAAAAAAAGAAAGAAAAGCTTGAGAAACACCTTCCAGATGAAAGAATAAGATCAAATTCCCATAGGAAAGAATCAAAGTACCATGCTCAAGGAACTAAAAGAAATACAAGATTTCTAGAACACAGAGCACAAGGTTGAAGAAGAAAGCAAAGTTTTGATCATGCAGAGCTTCACAGAACAAAAGAAGAGTTTAGATTTTATTCTAAGTGTAATTGGAAGACATTGAAGAATCCAAAATAAGAAAATGTTACTATCTGATATATATTTTTAGAAAAATTCCTCTGAATTATAAGGGGGTAGGTATGGATATAGGCAGATCATTTAGCAGCCCACAGTAGCAATTCAAACAAACTATGATGGTGACTCAGGTTAGGCTGTTTACAACGAAATTGAAGAAAGTCGGTGACTATATTTTGGATACAAAACCAAAAAGATGTGTTGACCAATGAAATTTAAGGGTGAGGTAAATAGAAGAATGTATAATTACTTATAAATGTTTGGTGTAAGCCCCCAGATAGGTGTTAGTACCCTTTTCTGAGATGAGGAAGGCAAGAGAAACAGATTTCAGAAATAGGAGGTAAAATACCAGGAGTTGCATTTAACATACGCTCATTTTGAAATGCTTATTAGACATTCAATGCAAGACACTGTGCTTAATAAATGAGTCTAGCATCAAAAGAAAGATCAGGACTGGAGATAGAAATTTAGAGTCATTAGCATATAGCTATTATTTAAAACCATTGGATAAAATGAGGTCATCTTGGGAGAGAGTATAGATAAAGAACGGATAAGGTCCCGCACCAATGTTGGAGTGCTCCTGCATTCCTTGCCCAAGTGGAGAAGGAGATAACAAAGGAAACTGAGATATTGCTGTTGAAAAAGGTGGAGATCCACAGAGAAACAGAAGCCAAGAGCAGAAAATAGTTTCACAAGGAGGGAGTATACACCTGTGTCAATTGCCACTGGGAGGTCAATTAAGAGCATATAAGTGAACATTGAATGTATCCACAGAAAGGTCACTGGTAACCTGGACAACAGTGATTTTAGTGGACTAGTTGAAATGGAAATCAATGCAGAGTTTGGTACAGAACAAAGAGGATGTGAGGAAATGGAGGCAGTGAAGAGAGAAAAGTTTTCAAAGATTTTTCTGTGAAGAGTAATACATAAGTGAATATAGAAGGAGTAATTTAAGTCTTTATTGTGAACAGTGTCATGACTCCAAACCTGTACTTTTGTACATTTACATTTCATACAATACTGTATGAGTTTGGGAAATAACATGGAAGTAAAAATGAGGCCTTTCATTTCAGGGAGAATAGTGTGAGCAACTTTAAACAAATATAACAGCCATCATTTACTGAGGGTCTACATTTCACAAGGCATGAAGAGAGGAGAGCTTTATTTCTCATAAAGGGTTGCAGCCTGCAGGCTGGCCATCTTGAGATCTGGGAAGCACAGCCTTAGGCAGAAGCCAAGAGCAAGCACCTGGGGGGCTGGTGGTAAAGGGAACAGGAATTAATGCTGAGTGGGGAGGCCAAACATACATATTTAATAAGCTACAGGAGGAGCCATGAATATTTATGAAAGGAGAAACGTGCACATGTGCAATTTAGTTTCATGCCTCTTCATGGGCCACATGTTCAAAATGTGGCAGCATTAACATGATCTGAGGGTGAAGTTTTCAGCCCTCTGATGTCAAACGTGAATCAGAGGACACAATGGCCCTCTGTTCATGGCCTCCACAGACTGGCCAGAGCCACTCCATAGTCCATGTGGGCGGTCTCTTAATCAGAAAGGAATGCCGGTCAGTTGTGTAGAAACCGCACATGAGAGAAACAGTCACAAGGTTGGTTGAAATCACCTGTGGAGCAAGTCTTTGCAAAGGGCTGGTTTCTGTTTAGTCCTTAGGAAAAAAAGCCTAGTAGCAGTTAGCGAAGGTGTAACAAGGCCTGTCTGACTTTCTGTCCCGTCGTGGCCAGGAACTCAGATGTGAGGTTTCTCTGGGGTTCTCTTGACCAAGCAGGGGTTCATTCAGTTGGGGGCTTAGGATTTTATTTTTATTTCTTACTAGGATATGGCAATATGGAGACAAATTCATTCATTTATTCAAATTCTAATCTTTAGTTTGCACCTACAACATGTCAATGTTATCCAAGGTGTTGCTATTTCCATAGTGAAACAAACAAAAAAACAGAAAACATCCCTTTCCTTGTGGTGCTATTATTCCTGTGAGGAGGAGAGGAGGCAGATAGTAAATAAATAAATGAGTAGAATATATGTTTACAGCAAAAAATGCTATTGGGAAAGATATAGCAGAGGAAGGGTGTATGTAGGACTCGGAAGTGAGGAGATGCAGAAATTCTAAAATGTATAGTTGAGAAAACCACAGTAAGAAAATAACATTTGACAGAAATATAAAGGGCAAGTGATACAGAGAAATACAGATATCTGTGTGGAAAAAAAAAGATTCAGGCAGAGGAAACTGCAAGTCCAAAGGCCCTGAAGTAGAATCTTCCCAGGCTAAGTGTAAAAAGTATTTCAAGGAGGAGAAAGAGAGAGAGAGACTGTGTGATATACTCCTGGTAGGTTTTCTCTGTGGAGTTCATTCTTGATTTTGACAAAAGTGGTTCTGTATAGTGGCAGAGGAGAAAGCCTGGTTGGAATGAATACAATAGAGAAGGGGGAGAATTAAGTGGAGGTAGAAAACATAGTAAACTCTTCCGAGGAGTTTTGCTGTAAAGGGAATTGGAGAGAATGGGATTGTTCTGGAGGGCTACAGGGTCAGGAGTTTATACACTGCTGGGAATTATCCAGCAGAGACAGAAGAATTGATGAGCAGGAGAGAGAAGAAGAATTGCTGGAGCAAGGTCCCTGAAGAGGTGAGAGGGGCTGGAATAAAAAACATTTAAAAAAGTGAAAAGTTTGCCATTTCGAGACACAGACAGATCAACCATAGCCACAGGAAGAAAGGAAATATTCTTCTCAGATGCATGTGGATGTGTGGCGGGAACTTGGAAAAATTATTTCTGACTGACCCTCTTTGTTTAGTAAAAAAAGAACCAAATTATCAGCTGAGAGGCTGAAGAAGGAGATTTTGGAAATTTGATGAAAAGAGAGAAGGTATCAAATGGTAATTTAAAAAGTGAAAGGATTAGAAATACAGGATTGGCAGCACTGGATCTCCCTTGAAGTTGGTGGTCATGCATTTTAAGCGAGGCAAGTTAGGATAGTTCCATGAATGTTTCCAGCCATGCTCAGTTGTGCAGCGGAGAGGATGCGCAGCGGAGGCAGAGAGCATCCTTTCTTTCATAGTAGTGAGCGAGTGAGGGACAGAAAGGAAAAGAAAATGTAGACTGTAAAACAAAAGTACAGAATGTGAAAGTGTTCCAGTTGAATTACTTCAGATACGTTGAGAGTTCAGAATTGAGGGCAAGACTCTGGCTGACTTGAGTGACGGGTATGGGAAGGTGACACATAGAAAGAAATGCTTAAAACACTAACAAGTAAATAGG
>NW_012145412.1:2105232-2110456 GCF_000956105.1 Propithecus coquereli
TATTATTTCGTGAGGATGGTGATGGCTTGTCATTATCACCTCTCATTCTCACAAGCAAATTTGCAAAGTAACTATTATTAGTTTTGCCATTTCACAAATAAGGAAGCCACGATACAGCTTATTAAGTCATTAAGTCATTTGCCTAAGATCATAGAACTAGCAATTAGCAGAAAAAAAGATTTAGATTCAGATGTGTCTGATGCCTGTATGCTTCCAGATAATCAAAAACATTAATCCCACGCTTAGAATTGGAGGTTACTTGCATTCTGGCAGAGTCAGGACAAAGATTTTTATCAGTACCTTTGAATGTGGTATCCAGCAATATGATAATATCTAAATTACAGCTGTCTCTTAAGGTCTCAAACAACTAGAATAACATTTTGTGTTTCTTGCCATATGCTGGTTATCCAAGGTTGAGATCCGAATACTGAATTTACTATGGACACGTGATGCCGTATCTGAAAAACAGAGATTCAAAAGGAACAATAAAACCCAGGCAGAAACCTGCAATGCTTGCTCGTTTCATAGTATTTACTACTTCAGAAGACAGCTCTGTTTGCTCTTCTGAACAGGAGATTTTAATTGTGTCACAGAAAGGGATGGCACAATCTTCAAGGCTTCTGTCCTGTCAGAGAGAGCTTGGGAATATACAACTTAGCCGTTCCTTATACAACAAGGTCAATGGTAGAGTTATCTCGCTGAGTCTATTCCATCAATACCGAGAGAGAGAAATCAGTGAAGATGAAATAAAGGAATAACTGGTGTGCTCACAGGTTGTTTGTATTCCTCTGTCTTAAGAGATAGGATTTATGATCACAGGGCTTGGGATGATGATAAAAACTGGAAGGTGAGAGCCATACCTCGAAGCCTGTCACAGAAGAAGTAGCACCAGCAGGGTACAGTGTGAAAATAAAATGTCCTTATCTTCTGGACATGTTGAAATATATCTATAATCAACTATGAAATTGACTCATATAGTTATTGACAACTTGCCAGTCTATTGGAGAAAACTGTGTGGGGGTGAGGAGTTGGAGTTGAACAGAGTTGAGGGGAGGGTGTCCAGAAAGTTAGCTGTATTTTTTGAAAAGAATCACTCCAGTTTTCTTAAAGAGATGGGGAGAAAATCAAAAGAAAGTATCTACTTGGATCATTAAAAATTTGATATAAATGTAGCTATCTTTGATGAATTCAAGGGAAAAAAAAGCACAGTGGGTTTTTTTTTTGTTTTTTTTTTTTTTTAATCCTACCCAACTCAAACAAATGTGCAAGCTCTCTCCTCTTAATTTTCTAGAATGTAGATTACTCAGGGAAATTTTCCATTTAATGCTGGCTGTACTTGCCTCCTAGCACACATCTGGAATATGCCTTTCTCTTTACCTACATACTGGTATGTTTTCAAGAAATGATTATTGATGCTAACAGTAGATATACTAAGGAGGTGCACACATTTCTGGTACTAAGATGAAGTAAAATGTCCTAAATCAAAATACACACAGATATGTAGTTCACATGTCAATGAATATTTGTGCTTTTGGCAGATTTATCAAAAATGGCTGAAACAATATTTGTAGTCTCATCTGCTTTTCCAGAACTGTTTTCTGTCAAGAGGGGCAGATGATATTTCTCCTCTCCTGGAAAAGGAACAGGTCTTTGTGACTGCCTTGCTACATGAAGTTTGCAGTGGAGGTGATGCTGTGTAACTTCTCAGATCAAGTCATAAAAAGTGATAGTTTCTGCTTATCTGTCTCTGGGCATGTGCCCTGGGAACCCAGAACTGCCATGGTAGAGAGACCAGTGATAGAGATAATAGAGCTAGAGATGGACATAAAGCTGTCATGCAAATAGACATGGAAATGGAGAGAGAGAGAGAGAGAGAGATATCAGTCAAAGGAACCCTAGCTGCTCTGCCTCCCTGTTGTTTGAGTCTTCCCATCCCAGGCTCCAGATGTATAAGTGAATAACCCTTCAGAGGATTCCAACCTCAGTCTTCAAGCTACAAATAAACCCTTCTTAAAATACAGCTTCATTAGCAAAATAATTTTCTAAGGCCACTGCATTTTGGGGTGTTTTGTTACATAGCACTAGATAACAAGAATAGTAATGAACATTGTCTCTTTTATTAAAATACATAAACAATTTCAATTTATGCATCTAGAAGTTATCTTCAGTATAACTACAGAATACTGAACCTGGGTGGGACGTTAGGGGCCATATGGAGTAATTAACTTACTTTGTAGGGCACTGCTTTTTCAGCTGTTCCTTTAACATACTCAAGTAGCAAGGACAGAACAACAGGAAATCTGCTGATTCCTAGGACCATGATTTTTTCTGATGAATTCTGTTTCTTTGTTGAAAGAGCCACCTCTGAATAAACGGAATGAATCTGACAATCTTACAAAGCCCATACTCTTCACATCTCTGAAGCAGTTTATCAGTACTGTCATAAAAAAAAAAATTAAATATTGCTTTCCCATGAATTAGAATCATGACAGATATAGTCATAGTTTTTTTTTCAGTTAATATAAGAAAATGAGGAATAAGACTCCCTAGTGTTAACAGGAAGCGTGGGAAGAGAATGTCACCATAGGTGGAAGGTGGAGAT
The DNA here is from genome assembly GCF_000956105.1 of Propithecus coquereli. NCBI lineage: Eukaryota > Metazoa > Chordata > Mammalia > Primates > Indriidae > Propithecus > Propithecus coquereli. Next base: position 2,107,835 of record NW_012145412.1, read on the forward strand.
AATGTCTTACTTATCTTCATGCTCCTGAAACTATGGTATACCCAGGATTTCTGATTTCTTGTATGGCTATGTCATCACTAGAATATTTACATAGTATCAGAATTGCATACAAATAGAATACTTTTTTTTTTTTTTTTTTTTTTGAGACGGAGTCTCACTCTGTCACCCACGCTAGAGTGCCGTGGCTTCAGCCTAGCTCACAGCAACCTCAAACTCCTGGGCTCAAGCGATCCTTTTGCCGCAGCCTCCAGAGTAACTGGGACTACAGGTGCAAGCCACCACACCGGGATAATTGTTTGTTTCTATTTTTAGTTGTGTGGCTAATTTTTTTTCTATTTTTAGTAGAGATGGGATCTCCCTCATACTCAGGGTAGTCTCAAACTCCTGAGCTCACACAATTCTCCCACCTCAACCTCCCAGAGTGCTAGGATTACAGGCATGAGCCACCATACCCGGCCCAAATAGAATACTTTCTAAGATGTTTTTATTTACAAAAAAAAAAAAATCTCAAATCAATCTGGTTTAAACAATGAATGGCTGTCATAATAGAAAATTCTGGAAGGTGATCTGATTATAAGTGAAGATTGATTCAGTAGCTCAAGTGATGTGACTAAAGTTTCTCTCCCTTTTTCTAGTTCTGAGCTTTGGTCTGTGGGTTTGCTTCACTCTCATCCTCCTTTTTCCCTGTTTTGCCCAAGATGGCTGCCAGAGGATCCTACATCCACATGATTCCTAATCATTCTCCTTTCTCAAGCACTGAACAAAAGTCTTGTTCTCAGTCGATTAAGTTAGGTAGCATGCATATCACTGAATCAATTTCTGGGACATAGTAATGGGATTGAGAATTAGCTTAGGCTCAGGCCCCATTCTTGGATATGAAGTAAAGAAAGTATTCCCTGGAGCACCTGGGATAGGTTCTATACTCTCCTCTCAAGTAGAATATTATTACTGTAAGAACACAAGTTGGATTCTGGGTGGCCAGCCTAGCAATGTACACTCCAAAAGTCCATTTAGGAATCAGTGTATTCCATTATCTATAAAATCCAGCACTGTCTAGTGGGTTAATTATTCCTTTTTATGGATTACTGTAAGTATTTCTTTTGACCAATGCAATGCAGTACTAATTATTTATGGAAGTATTTCACTGCATGAGAGTTTTTGCACTTTTATGGCCTATAGAGAGAGAGAGAAAAAATAATTTTGAGTCATCTGGAATATCCCCAGTGTTCTCTGCTGTAAAATCTTTGGATGAAGTAAAGTAATAACTTGGGGAGGCTTGAGAATCAACTGGCTTATGATTTATCCAACTGCAAATTAGACTAGTTCAACTGGGTAATAAGAATAATAATAATACATGCTTGGGGAACATAATATACAGTGGAAGAATAAAGGGAGCATTTCTTTCTGTTTCTATGGGATTCAGAGAATGCTTGTTAGCCAAGTGACTTATAAGCTACTTTGAGTTGTGTCATTAAACATATGAAGAACAAGGGTGGTTAGAAACTTCTTCAATTAGGTATTTGCACATCCCAGGGAAGTCAGGAGCTTAAAGAATATTTGGGTCATTGGAAACATAAATTTCTTGGAAGCATATTTTTAAATCAAAGATCTAGAAATATTCTTACTCTGCCAAAATATCTCTTATTCTAGTGAATATGTTTGCACTTTAATTCAGGCTAAGGATGAGCTTAGTGTATAGATACAATTATCCAATTTGTAAGCAAAGGGAGTCTATGAGGAGGTTGGTTTTAGTAAAATTAGGAAAAGGATTATAGGAAAGGAGAAATAGAAGGCCTTCCATATAATAATTTTAAACATTTTGATTAATTACCTGTTTTTAGGTAGCATTAAAAATTAATGACCATATAGACAATCTATAATTATTTCAAAGGAAGTATTTAGAAATAGGGGAGACATTCCCTTGCATTTAGTTGTTAAGGGTTTTACATTTAGCAGGATAAAACCACACCTAACGGAAGCAGTGTTTTTTTTGTTGGGCTAGTTGTTTACTTTTGGTTAAGCAGCAGGCTGCCATGTGTGGACCAAGACCACAAGTTTTTAAACCCTCGTCCTCCCATGTAGCAGTGGCATCACTTGGGGGCACATTACTTGACCTTTTTGTGCCTCTATTTCCTCATATGTAACATGAGGATAATAACAATAGTTATCACTTAAAATCATTGAAAAATTAAATGTGGTAATATATGTAGTATGTTTTCAACAGTGTCTACCATATAGTAAATATCATGGAAATATTAATATTAGGTATTCGAATGGTTGTTTGGCTGGTTATAGAATCTTAGGTTAAAAATCATCTTCCTCTTCCTTCAGAATTTTGAAGATGCTGATCCATTCTTACCATAGATTCTAGTATTTTATTGAATTCCACATACATTATATTTCTGAATCCTTTTTGCATTCTTTTCTCTTTCAAAGTTTTTAAGATTTTCTCTCATTTTCTCCAACATTTGAAATTCACAGAGATTTTCCTTGGTGTAAGCCTTCCTTCGACCATGTAATAGGCTATATGAGTGTCCTCTAACATTGGAAACTAATGTATTTAATTCTGAGATTTTTTATTAAGTTATTATTTTGATCATTTTCTTCCCTCCAAAAATTAAT
>NW_012145412.1:2114306-2117405 GCF_000956105.1 Propithecus coquereli
GGTTTCCCTGTGGCCAAAATTCAGGACAATTGCATGTGTATTAAAAATGTATGTGTGTACGATGTTGCTCTCAGGGTAACAGCTGGATGAGAGAATAATTGTAGAGAGAGACAGTGTCTAAGAATACTGACAATTTCCAAATCCCATGTTTGAAATTAAAAAACTAACTTGCCTTGAACAACTCCAACACACTGTTTCTAGCAAGATTCCCCTGTGGCCAAAATTCAGGACAATTGCATGTGTATTAAAAATGTATGTGTGTACGATGTTGCTCTCAGGGTAACAGCTGGATGAGAGAACTGGTCAAAGGCCGACCCACAGCATATGGTTTCACAGGTTTCTTGGTTTGTGCACGCACAGCTTTCTTGGCAAGGTCAAAGGCAGGCAAGAAGGTGATTCATTAAACTTTTGCAGTTGATATACACTAGATATGTGCTGCAAGTCAGCATCTTGTAACATGCAGACCTATGCTCTAGCCCTTGTTTAAAGGACAAAGATTTGTTCAAGCAATGAACTTGAAAACTGCATATGTAGGAGCAAAAAACTGCCAGTACAGATTGTAGACCCAATAGGAAGCTGATTGTTCAGCTTCAAGTTGCAATTTTTGGAAAAGATGTTGCAATTAATAATAGTATTTCTAAGTCTGAATTTACTCCTACATACTTTAGGGAATTTAGCTAAATAACAATGTTAATGTTCTAATTTGTTATCTGTCATGTAGGTGGAGTATGGTGTTGTGTAATACTTTGTCTATAACCAGAAAATACTGAATTTCTGTCTCCAAGTAGCTTATCATTATCTAGACATATTTATCTTTTTGGTCTACCTAAATGGCAATCCAGCTACAAAATTTTATTTACAAGTGGGGTCAATATTAGGGGAGTGACATAGTTTAATGTAGATTCTCCCTGCATGACCTCCCAATGACTTTCCGTCAAATGAAATAATATTTATGTATGTGAATAATGCAGGTATTCCGTGACTTGCAACCGTGGGGAGTTTTCATTTTTTTATTTAGCTATCATTCTATTCATACCATAACTTTTAGGTTGAACCAAATGAAATTTCTGATACTCAACTGGGTGTGACCTACAGAATGGCAATTTTATATGATTCAAAATAACACTTATTGAATCCTGCCTAAAAGTAACTGTGACAGATTAAAAATGTATTAGATATAAACACAGATGGTATTAACAAGAAGATTATACATTTCTCCATATGTATTACACAACAGATATTTTTTGAACACCTTCTATGCATTGAACTCTAAGGATATAGAGGTAGACAAAACAGATGCAGTCCATGCCTACATCGAGGTTCAAATCTTTTGGATGAATCAAAATATACTTAAACCACTGCACTATAAGAAAGAGGTAATTACTATTAATGTAAAGTGATATTGGAGCTCAAAATAGAATGATATAAGTCTTTCTAAAGGGATTCAGAAGAGGTTTTATGGAGAAAGTGATACCCAGCTGAACTCTGAATATTGGACAGTTGGAGGGAACTGTAAATAGGCCTAGGTGGGTGTTTGATTCAGTTAAAATTTTTTCGCAGAAGTTGTTTTGTAGTTAGGGAGAATATATGAGTTGGCTATATGTATATACACATTTTTTTATTTGTGGCAGAAAAGTAATTCATTGTGACTGCAGGAATCAGGAAGGGCTTGTCAGTGAAGTCTCCATCTTATTTATAATACTTAGAGTGCAGAACATAATTTACATAGGTGGATAATTGAGGATAAGACATCTAGGTTGATGGAAAGACAATCAGGAAGGTATGGTAGTAAAGAAGTACATCACATATTTAAAAGAACAAGATTGTGATATAGATAGGTCTAGAGCTCATAGGTATTCACAAATGTTGGAATACATGAAGGAGAAGTCTGATATCTTATGAAGATCAGTTTGTATTATATTTAATGAGGCATCAATAAAAATATTCAAAAAAGTATTGTTTCCTGAAAGAGCTGAGATACAGAAGAGGAAACATACTGTCAAAATTATTATTTTCTTATATTAAAGTACAGTGGCATTTAGTATGATACAGTGGAAAGAAAAGCAAACTTGGAGTTATAAGATATAGGCAGATTGATTAATGCCTCTAAAGCTTAATTTCCTCAACCCCTTATAAAAAGAGTTAATGATTACTGACCTTGTCTAGTCCATAAAGTCATTGTCAAGAATATAGTCATGATAATTATGATAATCTCTCTCAGAAAAATGCAAAATCCTGATTGTGAGTTGGAATTTTTAAAAAGTAACTTTGGGCAAGGATAAATGTCTCTAGGCAATGAGCCAGTTAACACCCAGGTTCACCAAGTGTGGATACTGATGAAAGCAGTTTCATCTTTGGCCACAGTTGAATTTCTCCCTCAAACCACAAATACTGTCATGGCTAAGTGCTCTCAAAACTCCCCCAATTGGAAGGGACCACAGACAGGGTGACAAAACAGTCATATTTTGCAAGGACTTCTTTTAGTTGTTTATGAGAACTTTGCCAATGGTTTTTCAGTCATTGCGCCATGTGGACCAGACACAAGGTGAAGATACCCTCACAGTCAATAGGTATAGAGAGATGAAGAAAAGGGGACTAGAAAACTTCAATGAAATTAATTGGGGAAATACTCACTTAGGAATTTAGAGGACTTGATAATTAGTCCAATTCTGACTTCAAAGTTCTGCACTTAAACTTGGTTCTCTTTTTCTCTTTTTTTCTCCTCTGACTTTTTTTCTTAGCAATTTTTAGAACACTTAATTCCATCTTTTACTGAAGGTTACCTCAATATATTGATTGTGCAGGAATTGTCATCCTTTTGGCAAAAAGGAAATCTGAGATTCAGTTTATTTTGCTTAAAGACATACAGAGAAGTAAGTGGCTATGCTAGGATTGAAATCTAGTTTATTCTGACTGCAAAGTTAATGGTCTTTTAACTCTATCATGTTGTCTCATATTTAAAACATAGCAGACAACTTCCCTATCTGGCATTTTTTTAAGCTTTATTTTTTTTTAATTGACAAATAGTTGTATATATTTATAGGGCACAATGTGGATGTTTTGATGGATGTATACTCAGATACATAATCACAAAACAGT
>NW_012145412.1:2121735-2122689 GCF_000956105.1 Propithecus coquereli
AAAAAAGGTGGGAAGATTTGTGGTAGAGAAATTCTCTACAGTAAAAGATATGATGTTTCACCAAGGATTTCAAGCAGGTGGGAGGAGGAAAATGAGAGCCATTTCAAGAGAAAATGAAGTATAATATTAACAGAAGCACTTAATATATCGTTCCTTGTGTCACTTGCCCAAAACTTGGTCCCAGGGCAGATACCAAACCTCGTCTACTGCTATTGGGACTCACAGAGATGTTGGTACTAAACCCTGGTCACAGAATTTGGGTCGTGATCTGGTTTTGCTATAGCCCTGGCTTTCCTACTTTATTTGATGGGTTACACTCATACTCTTATAGAACTCTATTTGTTGTTCTGTTAACAATAACAGCATTACTGGCAGGAACAGGTGCCAGAGATTTGCCTAACACTTTCCAAGATCCCTTAGAAATTAGCATTTCTAACACTTGTGGGATAGAAGCCTATTCATCTGGAATTCCCTACTTTAACACAGTGAAATCATTTCTATTCTCTACCCTCCATTCTATTCAAGGGAAGGATGTTTCTTATAGGCAAAACTGCTGTAGTGCCCTAAGTCTTAGGATGGAAGAACCAGATATTGGATGGCTAGTATATCTCTCTGAACAAATAACACACACTTGAACAGTCCTCTAGTCCCTATCGGCCACTTTCTCTGCTGGTTTTTATGAGAATCCTTACTAATTCCTTACTTTAAAATTACCTTTGTACTTTATTTGTGTTGGACATATTTTCTTGTCTTTCTTCATGTTTATTTACCAAAGGCCTATGGTCCAAACTCTCTAGTTAGTTCATTCTGAGTTTGTTAGAATGTATTGGTTTCCCTTTGTTGCATTCAACTAATGCAGGACCATAAATATGCCATCTTTCGTGAAACTACTTCCCTAATAAAGGATAGTCTAAGACTCTGTTGATTTAATAAGTCATTAATACAGAGAAGATG
>NW_012145412.1:2126685-2127121 GCF_000956105.1 Propithecus coquereli
CATTTTGCAAATAGTAACTTTAAATGAGAGATTATTAGGCAAAAACTGTTAATGCGATAAATTTACCTCTGCTTCTAACCTTCTGCAATCTGCTTCTGGAATATTCTTTATGGGTAAAACTCTAGTTTCGTCACTGAATTCTTCAATGACAACTACCCTTTTCTTTACCATGGTATAAAAGCCATGGTGATTTACCAACTGTTTATAAATATGGTTTTAATCTCTTACATTTTTCTAATGTTGTTCCAGTCTTACAAGGTTTTTAAAAGTTTAGAACACCACCATATTCTTTTAAATCTTCCTGTCCTTGTTCTTCTCAATCTTAAAAACTCCTACTCGACCTTTAAAAGCGTTTATAACTTCAGGCACTTATGCAATGCTTATTTGAGCCTTTTTTTGGCCCATCCTTGCCTGTTGCTGCCTATTAGGTTAATGC
>NW_012145412.1:2127171-2127664 GCF_000956105.1 Propithecus coquereli
AATTGGGGAAATACTCACTTACGAATTTAGAGGACTTGGTAATTAGTCCAATTCTGACTTCAAAGTTCTGCACTTAAACTTGATTCTCTTTTTCTCTTTTTTTCTCCTCTGACTTTTTTTCTTAGCAATTTTTAGAACACTTGATTCCATCTTTTACTGAAGGTTACCTCAATATGTTAATTGTGCAGAAATTGTCATCCTTTTGGCAAAAAGGAAATCTGAGACTCCGTTTATTTTGCTTAAAGACATACAGAGAAGTAAGTGGCTATGCTAAGATTGAAATCTAGTTTATTCTGACTGCAAAGTTAATGATCTTTTGACTCTATCATGTTGTCTCATATTTAAAACATAGCAGACAACTTCACTATCTGGCATTTCTTTAAGCTTTATTTTTTTTAATTGGCAAATAGTTGTATATATTTATAAGGTACAATGTGGATGTTTTGATGAATGTATACCCAGATATATAATCACAAAACAGTGCAAAGATACA
>NW_012145412.1:2127714-2128249 GCF_000956105.1 Propithecus coquereli
AGAACCCTGGAATGAAATTCCTTAATGGAGAACACAGAACTCAGGCTCAAACTAATCTCTCATTGGGTGGCTGTGAGAACTTCTGCAAGTTATATAACATCTCTAATTAATTTCCTCATTTGTAAAATAAAAATAGGATTATCTGCTTCCCTAAACTGTAAATAAATGAGATAACATATATAACATTACAGTGCTTTGTATGTTAGAAAATGCACTCCTTCCCCCCAAAAACAGATAATAATAATACCAGTCCCACCAGTCCATTTGCCTCCATGGAAAGAGTTCTGTGAACTGGGATGGCATCTTTGATTTTCCCTTCTTCACTCCACTCGTCCTTTCTTTGAAATCCCTGGACAAACATAAAGAAGTCTCAGTGTGATCATTTATAAAAAAAACTTAGTTTGACTTTACACTCAACTAGCTCCAATCCCTGTTGCAAGGTTTGTTTGTTGCTGTTGTCGTTTAAGCATACATTTAAATTTTGTGCCTCTAATCAAATTTTTGTAAATTGTCAAATTGACTTCTGGATTAAGAT
>NW_012145412.1:2128299-2128870 GCF_000956105.1 Propithecus coquereli
ATATCTTCTCTCAAACATCTCATGGTAATCTGAATCATAACCTTTTCAAAATCAAACTCATTTCAACTCATTGCCTACCCCAGCCCATCCTGTACCCTCCATTTCTATTTTCACATCCCAATCAGACACCTCTATTTTTCTTGTCTTAGAGCTTTGGGGTCATTTTTTACCAGACTTACTCTATATTTTTTTTTCTATTTTTTCCTCCCATATTATTAATTATCTCCCTTCCTTAAGTATGTGTCCTTCCATGGTTACTACCATTGTTTAAATTCTCATTTTTTAAAAAGTAATCTCGAATCACTATCTAAATTATTTTCCATCTACCCCACTTATCCATCTTGTGAAGAGATATTGCTCAAGTCCTACAGACTGTGATATCTTTGGTGGTCCATCAAAAGTCCTCTTTATTAGTCCTTTGCTTCCCCCAAACCAGCCATCATATTTAATTCCCCTTGCTCCCTGCTATGCTGACTAACTTCTGTAAATTGTGAGGCTCTGGGCCCTTGCACTGGTTTGACTGTCCCAACTCAGTAACTCTATCAATCAAATACTCTATCTCTTTCAGAAC
>NW_012145412.1:2128920-2131425 GCF_000956105.1 Propithecus coquereli
AAGAAATCTACAATGATTAGCATCAAGAGTGTATCATTAGAAGTTCAGAGATTTTGAAAAATCTTTTAAAAAGGAAAATAAATGGCATCATATTGATGACTAAACCAGAATAGGAAACTGCTGCTGTGGACATATGATGGAGAATGTCGCAGTGGAGGTAGGACGAGTTCTTTCTTGTACAGGTGCATAGAGGTTTCCCACTTAGTATCAGCAAGAACGAAGGACAGCAATAGGTAACAGGAATAGAAATTGGAGTAATTAAGGAAAGGATTGTCACCCAACAGTGAGACTGGTCCCATCCCTTCGTCCCTTCCTTTTATCCTCTGCCCATCCCCTTGCCCTCAATCAGCAATTGACAGAGAAATATGTGGCAAAGGATTTTACCACCTAGGGAAATATTATAACTACTCCAAAGAAATTCAGAAATCTAGAGGAGTAATGGTCTGTTTCCTTGTGTTCATGTCGGCACCTGAGGGATAAGAGGGCAGAAACTGAGACGTGGAGGGAAATGCTATGGGCTCTTCAACTCCTGATAGAAGCCTCCTTTTTCTTGGCATGGAGGTGAGGGCCTCAGGTTGTCTGTCTGCTTCCCTGCCAGAAATAACATCATCAAAATTTCTGTATAAGAGAAATATAGAGGGTTTCTCAAGAGAGGAACCAAAAACCTTGACTAAGAGCTACTTTTGCCTAATGGGTGGACTAGTTTTGACTTAGATTGCTTGCTTATTGTAGATGGTTTTGGGAGGATGTTAATGGAGATTGAAGAACTTGTCCTATAGTTATATCCCCATAACAAGCATGCTCATTCTTTGGTTTCTGTGTTTATTCTGGGGTGGCTAAGATAAGACTAATGAAGGTTATGGGGTAGGGGAAGTAAAATAGTCCCAAATGTTTCCTTGTTGATCCCTGTTATCCATACAAATGATGACAGGTGAGAAACCTTTACTATACTTTCACAGAGTTTCTGGTTAGTTCTTCTATTAGGGGCAGAATCCTACTGGGGTAACTGTCAGCTTTTGCTACTTCACAATCAAAGAAATCTCAGAGGTATATGATATTTATATCTCATTTATACATCTGCACATTGGCTGAAGTGTCTTTGATTCAAGTTCAGGGTCTGCAAGCATCAGCTGTGGTGGTTATGAACTTTAAGTCTCATTATGGGGTCCAAGGACTGTGGCTACTTTAGGTACCTTCTCACAATGATGGCAGAAGCAAGGATGGCAAGCCCAGTTGCACAAGTACACATTTAAGTACCTGCTCTAGTCATATACGCTAACATCCTATTGGCCTAAGTAAGTCAAAGGCCAAACCCAGAGTTAAAAGATAGGGAGTTTATTCTGTATACCATGAAGCCATGCAAAGGCATAAATGTATAAACTAATTTGAAGGGAATGAATATTTTGGACCAGTAATTCAATTTATCAAAGAAAAAGAGGCCAAAATTCACAGATGAAAACATATTATACCAGCTTCCATCCAGATCCAGTCAATTTGGTCCTTCATCCTTTATGTCAGTTTATATACAGAGACCAAAACACATTTGAGAAAAATTAATAGGAATAAAGAAAGGAGACCAACATCCATATCTAATTTGTTATAGAGTCATTGGATTCTAAAGAAAGAAAAAAAAAACCCTCTGATTTCCTAGGAGATTTCCTCTCTTCTTAACTCATTTTTTCCAATATCTACTGTTCATCTACTCAATGTAAGTCAGTGTACAATGGGATGGTAATGTATAAGAGAGGAATTTTATAAGTGTTGAGGTAAAATTTGCATTGTCCCAGAGTTAACAGTCGATTTTGGACAGGACCTAGTAAATCATTTGGGATTAAATGACAAATTTCTGAGTAGAATTTGAAGCTGTTTCCCCAGAAACAGTTAAAATTGTATTGCCCTTGTGTCTTTGGTGAAGGCAGTGACTTCCCCCATCCCACCAAAGAGTGAGAGCTTCTAATGAAACACTTACTTTCTATCTCAAGTGAAGATTGCTTTATGGTATCTATGCCCTGTGTACAAATCCATTTTTTAAAAGTTTACAGTGACAAGAAAACATTTTAAATTGCACATTATAAAAAGATAAAATGGGTTTTATGGATTATTTCCCTAGTAAACTATAACCAAGAGATGCCATTTCAGAGATATCAACAAAATGTCTCTAATAATACCCTTTAGTGATAGCACTGCACTTAAAGTAAAAGTCAAAATAACTGTTAAAAATTTATGGTAGTTGGAATCTAATTAAAGTCTCTTGCTAACTATGAGATTGCATGTTTAAAAGTCGAAGGACATGCTGCAACTACAGGAAGATGATGGGGCTGAAATTCACACCCAGTTTTTGTTATTACTCATAAATCTTGCCTGACATTAGCAGAATTCAGTCTGTGAATCAGAGACTTGTATTCATTCCTGGGCATCATTTCTTATCTTATCCTGACAGAAACGTATTAATTAGCATAACAACATACATTGTATAGCTGTGTGATAATTATAAAATTGTAGCTG
>NW_012145412.1:2133193-2134819 GCF_000956105.1 Propithecus coquereli
TGAATTATATCTAATGAATAGAAATTATATCCCCCAGGTTTATAAAAGATGCACAAATTCTATTAATAATTTTTGTCACAGAGACCACAAGTGACAAAAGCTTTATATAAATTAGCATTGTAATTTGTTTGCCCAAACTCAGACTTCTCCAACTGCTGGTTGTACCAATTATACTTGCAGTAGAACACCTTAGTGGAATGCAGAATGTATGAGAATGAAGTAAATAAATTGAGACTCAACTGGACATTTTAGTCTTATTCAAGTCCTTTTGCAGGTGCTAATAAAGATGCTATAGTTAAAAAATAATAATAATGTGTGCGGTTAGGTGTGGTGAGTTGTGGGCCAGAGAAGAATGGGAGATAATGTCATGTTCATTCTAATTTATTGGAAAGTAAGAGCAGCCATAACAGAGCTTGAAGCAGAAGTCAAAATAAATGTAGTGACATATATTAAAAACTGTATTAAGGGTGGTGGTAATTGTTCTCAGTGATTTGGTCTTAAAACAGGGACCCAACAAAATGTTATTATGGTGTACTAAAAGGTGTCTGAAAGTATACATGCCAAAAATATAATTAAGGGAAATTAAAGTCATTTTTAATGAAATGAGTTGAGAAGCTGACACAGAGAAAAGAGGGTGAGGAGGCTGCTGTTTGGAAGCAATATCAGTAATGCCCATTTTAAGGAAGATGAAAAAATGGTTAGGCATGAAGGCTTTGGCCTGGAAACTAAATGAAAGCAAAGGATTGTAAATCAATAATGCAATAAAGGGGATAGAAAGCTAATGGTTCTTTTGTTTCAAATTGTAAATGGCATTTTTATATTTCACCGTAAACCTTAAGTGATGGCTTTGTTAGTTACAAAGCAGAAAGCCTGCCATTTAGCTTTCCTGATTACAAAAATCTCTACTTTAATAAGCCTTCACTTTATTTACTCTGCATTTAGGTGCCTTTAAATATGAACTGGAAGCTGTAACTAGTCTGGTGTGGGGAAAACCAGTTTCTCAAGACAAGATTTTCACCTTAGATGATTAGGATCCAATTGAATAGTGGGGAAAGGCCTAAGAGAGACAAAATTAATAAGTGTGAATATTAGCAAGAGGGACTAAGAAAACAAGATAATTGAAGATATTTTTGTATGCTAAAAAGTAAGATCTTTTACTTGTTATCCTTTGTGTTTGTAGGTATAGGAAACATCATGCCAACTCTGAAGATTCATCTTTAAGTTAAAGATCAGGGCCTAGTATTTGGAAAGCTTCCTAAAACTTCTGATAAAGGCTAAGAAGCTGTCCCAAAACCAAACTAGAGAATACAGAATGTCATGCTAGAATGGGTTGTCTTAAAGTGAAGCCCTGGGATTTTTTGTGAACTTATCATAAACTGATGATCAATTGGTTGATATTAGTTTTACATATTTTTGTATTGTATATATGTGTGTGTACCGTCATGTGCCGCATAACAAATTTTAGATCAATGACAGACCCACATATATGATGGTGGTCCCATATTATAATGTTATATTTTTTCTGTATCTTTTCTATGTTTAGATATGTTTAGATATACAAATACTTACTAGTGTATTATAATTGCCTACAGTATTCAGTACAGTAACATGCTATACAGGTTTATA
>NW_012145412.1:2136704-2137033 GCF_000956105.1 Propithecus coquereli
TGTCTATTTACTCTGTCAATCATTCCCTTTGCTGTTCAGAAGCATTTTAGTTTAATTAAGTCCCATTTATTTATTTTTGTTGTTGCTGTATTTGCTTTTGGGACCTTAGTCATAAATTCTGTGCCTAGGCCAATGTCCAGAGGAGTTTGTCTCTCCTCTAGTATTTTTATGGTTTCAGGTCTTACATTTAAGTCTTTAATCCATCTTGAGTTAATTTTTGTATATGGTGGGAAAGCATGATCAACTTTCATTATTCTGCATGTGGCTATCCAGTTTTCCCAGCACCCACTTATTGAATAGGGAGTACTTTCCCCTGGATATGTTTTTGT
>NW_012145412.1:2137423-2143692 GCF_000956105.1 Propithecus coquereli
ACGGCATTTTGATGGGAATAACATCAGTACTTTGAATCCGTAAATAACTTTAGGCAGTATGGACTTTTAACAATGTTGATTTTTCCAATCTCTGAGCATAGAATGTTTTTCCATTTGTTTTTGTCCTCTATGATTTCTTTATTTATGTTTTGTGGTTCTCCTTGTAGAGATCTTTGACCTTCTTGGTTAAGTATATTTCTACGTATTTTATTTTCTTTGCAGCTATTGTAAATGATATTGAGGTCTTGATTTGACTCTCAGCTTTACTGTTACTAATATAAAGAAATACTACTGATGTGTGTACCTTAATTATGTAAACTGAGACTTCATTGAATTTATTTATCAGTTCTAGGAGTCTTTTGGTGGAGTATAGAGGATTTTCTGGATATAAGATCATATTGTTGGCAAACAGAGATAGCTTGACCTCCTCTTTCCTTATTTGGATGACTTTTATTTCTTTCTCCTGCCTGATTGATCTGGCTGGGACTTCCAGTACTATGCTGAATAGAAGTGGTAATAGTAGGCATCCTTATCTTGTTCCAGTTCTTAGGGGGAATGCTTTCAACATTTCCCTATTCAGTATGATGTTGGCTGTGGGTTTGTCATATGTGGGTTTTCTTGTTTTTAGGTGTGCTCCTTCTCTGCCTAGTTTGTTGGGGGTTTTTTATCATGAAGGGGTGCTGAATTTTATCAAATGCTTTTTCTGTATCTATTGAGTTGATCATATGGTTTTTGTTTTTAATTCTGTTTATGTGGTGAATCACATTTATTCATTTGCATATGTTGAACCATCCTTGCTTCCCTGGGATGAAACCCAACTGATCATAATGATTTATATTTTTGAGGTGCAGTTGCATTAAGTTTGCTAATATTTTGTCAGGATTTTTGCATCTAAGTTCATGAAGGATATTGGTCTGCAGTTTTCCTTTCTTTGCTGTGTCCTTTCCTAGCTTTGATATGAGGGTGACACTAGCTTCATAGAATGAGTTAAGGAGGATTTCCTCATTCTCAATGTTATGGAACATTTTCAGTAGGATAGGTGCCAGTTCTTTGTAAGTCTGGTGGAATTCAGCTTTGAATCCATCTGGTCCGTGGCTTTTATTTGTTGGGAGATTATTTTTATTACTGTTTCAGTCTTGCTACTCATTATTGGTCTGGTCAAGATTTGTATTTCTTCCTGATTCAAGCTTGGGAGGTTGTGTGTTTCCACAAATTTATCCATTTCCTCTAGATTTTCTTGTTTGTGTGCATAGAGGTCTTCATAGCAGTTATGGATGATATTTTGTACTTCTATTTTATCAATTGTAAGTTCTCCTTTTTCATTTCTGATTGAGCTTATTTGAATCATTTCTCTTCTATTTCTGGCTAATCTTGTCAGTCTATGGATTTTTTTTATATTTTCAAAGAAATAACCTTTTGTTTTTTTGGTCCTTTGTATTGTTTCTTGGTTTCCTTTTCATTTAGTTCTGTTCTGGTCTTTGTAATTTCTTATTTTCTGCTAGCTTTGGGTTTGGTTTGTTCTTCTTTGTCTAGTTCCTCAAAGTGTGACATTAGGTTGATAATTTGTGATCTTTCTGTCTTTTTGATGAAGACCTTTAAGGCTATGAACTTCCCTCTTAACACTGCTTTCCATGTATCCCTGAGATTTTTGGAAGCTTATATCGTCTTTGTCATTCAGTTTGAAAAATCTTGATTTCCATCTTGATTTCATCATGGACCCAGGGATCACTCAGCAGCTCATTTAATTTCCATATATTTGTATAGCCTTGTCAGTTCCTCTTGGCATTGTTTTATTCCACTGTGGTCTGAGGAGATACATGATATGGTTTTGATTTTTCTGAGTTTGCTGAGACTTGTTTTGTGGTCTAACATATGACCTGTCTTGAAAAATGCCCCATGTGCTGAAAAGAAGAATGTATATTCTGCAGTTTTGGGGTGGAATGTTCTGTAAATGTGTGTTAGGTCAATTTGTTCTAGAGTTCCATTTAAGATTAATATTTCTTTGGTGATTTTCTGCCTCAATGATCTGTCCAGTTCTGTCAGCAGAATGTTGAAATCTCCGGCTATTTTGATGTTGCTGTTTATTACTTAGATCTAGTAGAATTTGTCTTATGAATCTGGGAGCTCCTGTGTTACATGTACATATATTTAGGATGGCTATATCTTCTTGTTGAATTTCTCCTTTTATCATTATACTGGCCATCTTTGTCTTTTTTTTACCATTGTTGTTTTAATGTCTGGTCTGTTTTATCTGATATGAGAATAGCTATTTCTGCTTGCTTTTGGTTTTCATTTGTATGGAATATTTTTTCTACCCCTTTACCTTGAGTCTGTGAGAATCTTTGTGAGTTAATGGCTTTCTTGTAGACATCATATATTTGGGTTATTTTTTTAATCCAGTCAATCTATATCTTTTAATTGGAGCATTTAGACTTAATGTACAATGGTACAAAATTGTGCAATGGTACAAGATTGACCATTGTACTAGCATACAATGTTAGTATTGGCATGTGAGATACTGTTCTGTTTCACATGTTGATTGTTACCTATTTCCTTTGTTTTCTCCCTTGTATTACTGTTTTATAAGAGTTGTGAGTTTTAACTTGGGTGTTTTTACTCTGTTGGGTACTGATTGTTTTGTTCCATTTATAGAGCACATTTAAGCATATCTTATAAGGCATGTCTAGTGGTGATAAATTTCCTTAGTGTTTCCTTGTCTGGTAAAGACTTTTATTTCTCCTTCATGTATGAAACTTAGTTTTGCAGGATACAGAATTCTTGACTAGCAGTTATTCTGTTAAGAAGACTAGAAGTGGGACCCAAATCCCTTCTGGCTCGTAAGATATCTGTTGAGAAGTCTGCTGTTAGTCTGAAGGATTTGCCTTTGTAAGTTACTTGATACTTTCATCTTGCAGCTTGTAGGATTTTATCCTTCACTTTAACCTTGGCCAGACTGATGACTGTATGCCGTGGTGATGTCCTATTTGCCATGAATCTTCCAAGTGTTTGATGAACTTCTTGTACCTGGATGTCTTAATCTGTAGCAATACTAGGGAAGTTTTCCTCCATTATACCCTCAAATGGGTTTTCCATCCTTTCTTCATTTTCATATTTTCCCTTGCGGATACCTATGATGGTTATATTCATTCACTTTATATAGTCCCTTATTTCTCACAGAGATTGTTCATCCTTGATTCTCTTTTCTGCATTTTTAACTGACTGGATTAATTCAAAAGCATTGTCTTCAAGCTCTGAAATTCTTTCTTCCCCTTGGTTTAGTCTGGTGCTTAAACTTTCTGCTGTATTTCGAAATTCCCTAAATTACTCTTTCATTTCCAGAAGTTCTATTATATTTTTTTCTCTTATTATCTACCTCTTTAGTGAATTTTCATTCATGTTCTGAATTATTTTTTTTTTGGTTGTTTTGTGTTGGTTTTTAATTTTCTCATCAATCTCATTAATCTTATTTGCCATCCATATTCTGAATTCCATATCTGACATTTCAGCAATTTCCTTTTGGTTGTAATCCATTGCTGAAGAGCTATTGTGATCCTTTGAGGGTGTCAAGACAGCCCGTTTTTTTCATGTTGCCAAAGTTCTTATGCAGGTCCTTCTCATCTGAAACTTTTTCTTCCAGCTCGAAACAGAAAGCTTTATGACACACTTGTTCTCCTTTGCTGTGACCTCTGTTGCTTGATGAAGAGAGGGGGAGGTCCCTGAATGGTGTGCTTAAGTCCTAATGTAGAAGATTGACCAGGCAGGAGAGGGCAAGATAGGAGTAAGGCTTTAACACTGCTGTTCTTCTGTGTCTTACCATTCTCCTATGCTTGTCATGTGGCCACCATGGTGAGTCTGGCCCGCAGTGAAGCAGTCCTACAGTGGGGCAGTACACCCAGATCTGGCAGTAATTGATGCATTTGTGTTCACCCTGCCCAGTTCGACAGTGACTGAGCTTCCCAGGAGATGCCCAGACAGGAGGCATTGGGTGCTGAGACCTGGGGGCACATGTTCTTCCCAGGTCCTGTGGGACTTATGGCTAGGCAGAGCCACCCAGTCTATGGCAGTAGGTGCTGGGTTCATGGGCACTTGATCTACCCAGGTCCCCCATCAGTGGTGAGAACATGTGGCACTTTCCATGGAGCATATGGGAGTGCCCAGCCTCCCCACTTCCTCCCCAATGTGGCAGGGGCTAGGAGGAGGCAGAAGTTATGGATATGATACCTAGATAGACTCAATGCTCTGGGACTGGGACCTCAATATGGCACCAGCCACAGTGCACAGAGCTCAGAAGCCAGCTGTGCCTTTTCTCCAGAGCAATGCCACTGCAAGTCTTCAGTCAGGTCTCTGTTTTAGTCTGGAGGCCCGTTGCAGTGGAGGGGCTCGCTCTCAGCTCCAGTTGCAATATCTGTAGCAGAAGCATGGAGCCTTGGGGTTCTCTCCTCTGTCCCTTTCCCACATGCAGGTGCCTTTCCCAGGTACCTCTGATCCTGTTGAGTGGGTTGACCTACCCCTCTCTCCTTTGCTTTTGGTGCCTCCTGTTGCTTTATGGTAATTGTCAATGCTCTCTCTTAGACAAGTGATCCAAAGGTGAATGTCTATTTGCTATTTTTGATCTTCTCCAGAAGTGTGGCATTGTGCAGGCTGCTTCTAGTCTGCCATCTTGGTCCTTTGGTTTTGGTGATTCTTATAGGCTGAGGATCACAGGATAATTTAAGTCTCCTCCCAATTTTTTTAATATTTCCTTTTTAGACAATCAGATTTATTCTAGTGCACTTACTGTCATTAGAACAGATTTTCTCAGTCCAAGATTACATAAATATCCATCTATATATTCTTCTAGCAAATGCAAAATGGCTCCAAATTATTTTTTTCCAAATGGTTAGCCAACTATTCCAATGTTAATTTTTTAAATTAATTCAAAATTTCTTTCCTCAATATCATACTGAATACTATTTGTACATATAATGTATATTAATAGAACTTTCTTGGAATTTTCTTTAAGTCTCATTGATATAGTTTTAATAGCATCTATTTTTAAATTACTATAGTGTAGTGGAAACAACCCAAATGTCCATCAATAGATAAATGGATAATTTAAGTGTAGTATATTCACACAATGGAATATTATTCACTCATAGAAAGGAATGATGTAGGATACATGCTACAACATGGAGGAAACTTGAAGACATTATGCTAAGTAAAAAAAGGTAGACACAAAAGGTTACATATTCTATGATTCCATTTATATGAAATATCCAAAATCAGTAAATCTGTTGAGACAGAAAACAGACCAGTGGTTTCCAGGGGCTAGATTAGGAGAGAATGAAGGAATGACTGTTCAATGGGTACAGAGTTTTATTTTGGGGTAACAAAAGTATTTTGTAACTAGATAGAAGTGGTAGTTTCACAGTATTGTTCATGTACTAAATATCATTGTTTTGTATACTTTAAAATGAATAATTTTATGTTACATGACTTTTGCCTTAATTTAAAAAAATAAACACTATAGCATAGTCACAAATATACATTGCCATCCATATATATTTGGGCCAGGCCATGCTTTATTGTTCATCTTTACAAAGTAACTAAATAATTTTTTCAAGTTAAAAAAGTTTTCTGTGTTTAATAAATTCCTGAGTAAGGTGGTAACAATAATGTTTCCTATAATATTCTCTTTATTGACATCTTCTGTTCCTCAAAAGTTTTTTTTTAATATCTTCATATGGATTTTGCACATTTATTTATATATGCATTACTAGGTACTGTTTTGATTTAGATATTTTGAACTAGATTTTTTTCTTTCATTTCTACTTATTAATGATTATTCTTGTACAGTTTACATATATCTTGTTAGATTAGTGCTACATGTACCATGCTTTGCTCAGCTCATTGTAGAAGCCACAGGACAGATGGGATGGATTTAAATATAAGCAGCACTAGCAGTGTAGAGGTACTTGGAAGGAACCCAATACAAACCAGCACCTAAATGTATGAGATATATACATACACACATATTAACATATATGTGTGTGTGTATGTATAGATATACGGAAAGAGAGAAAGAGTTTTCAGATGACCATAATTTTATCTTTCCTCGTTTTTGAGCCAAGGCTTTTTGTCCTGTTAATATGCAAACATTGTGAAATTAATTACCTGGGATTTCATATCATATGAAAAATGCAAGGTTTGGGGCAGGCACGATGGCTCATATCTGTCATTTTTGCACTTTGGGAGGCTGAGGTGGTAGAATTTCTTGAGGCCAAGAGTTA
>NW_012145412.1:2147745-2149130 GCF_000956105.1 Propithecus coquereli
ATAAGAGATGTGGTTGCTTGGATTTAGGCTTTATCAGCTGAAGATAAAGCTGGACATAGTGGAAGATAATGCACATAGTATACAGAAATTAAAATTTGAACATAAATAAATGATGAATTGGAGGGAGTAGGCAGTGGGATAAAGACGAGTCCAGCTTTATCCCATAAGTCTGGCTTCCTAGCTTTACGGTTTACCAGAATTAATAGATGGTATTATACTCACTGAAATGTTGCATACAGGTATGGGTTGAGTTTTCTGTGGGACAGAATAGTTGGACTATGTAGTCATTTTTGACAGGTTGAATTTAGAATGTCTTTAAATATGAAAATGACTATCTATGTTTCCAAATATCATCTAGGTAGGTAGTTGCACACATATGAGTTTGAACTTGATAGATAAGGTCAGGGTATAGAGATGTATTTTTGAGGATCATTAGCAAATAAGTGGTTAAGTTATTAATATATGCTATAATGATATTGCCTACAGACAGAATACAGATAAATTAATAAAATGGCATGAATTTTGAAGAACTCTTATATTTAATGATCTACAAGAAGTTTAGGTGCCCAGAAAAAGCAATAAAGAAGTTGTAGCTACAGCAAATCAGTAGCTTAATAAAGTAAATATTTCAAGAAGGGAGAGTAGTGAGCAGCATTGTGGTGCTACTGGGAAGTCAAGTAAGATGAAAACTAAAATAATATGCATAGACTTTTGTGAGATGGAGGTCATTGGTGACCTTAGTGAAAATTGTTTCAGCTGTACTATGGGCCCAAAGGCAGGAAGTTGGGAAGTGGGTATAAAATAATAAAATAAAATGCATGTAACTCTTGAGGCATTTGGCTATGAAAAGGAACTAAGAGATAAGGCAGTGGATAAAGGATGTAGAGTCAAGAGAGGGGTTTTCTGATGGATTATAAATGATGTTTCTTGGACATATTTAAATATCAAAGGATAAGATCCAATTAAAAGGTAGAGACTGAATATATAAAAGATAGATGTTGATTATCAGTGGTTATAGAGCCTGCAATTTCTTCCTGTGATCCTGAATGTTACTACATGGTCTGTGGGGTGAGCGATTATATGGATAAATGTTGGTGTCAGAAGAAGACAAAGGGTACTTGATAAATGGTTTTGGATTCCAGATTTAGGTACTCAACCTGGGAAGATGAAAAGTAAGCAGGATTACAAAAAAATTATAGATGAACGAGGCTGGTTCTAGCTCCTATGGTACTGTTTGTTCCCTGAGTCCCAACCTCCACCTATCCCCAGTATCTTTATACCTTTTTCCTTTTTCTAGAGCCTTACAGGTCCATAAAATTCTTTCCTTCAGTATCTCCCAGAGATCTATGCTGTTAAATGTACTATTTGCAAAACACTGGTAACTA
>NW_012145412.1:2149260-2153438 GCF_000956105.1 Propithecus coquereli
CTAGAAGGATTGCTTGAGCCTGGGAGTTGGAGGTTGCCATGAGCTATAATTGTGCCACTGCACTCCAGCCTGGGTGACAGCAAGACCTTGCCTTAAAAAAAAAATGCAAGGTTTACTCAGGGATCAGGAGTGAGCCTATAAAGAGGTTACAAGGAGAAGCTTCAACAATGAGAAGAGATAAGGGAGAAAACAAATGCAACAAAATAAAACAGAGACTTGACTAGATCAAAATAAAATCTATGTTAGAGGCTATAATTAGGTAATAGGTAGCCGGGCTACTCAAGAAAGTCTACTTCTCACATCCCTTTCTTTGGCAAAGACTGAATTATGCATTTCATGCAAAAAATATCTCCTTTTCCATCAAAATACAACATTAAGATTTGTTTTTACCCACGTTGGTATATACTCTGATGAAGGAGCAGACACAAATAGGAAAATTGAACCAATGACAATTCTGCTATACTGTATGAGTGTCTAGTATACATTTTTAGGATCCTTAAGATCTTTACAAATTATGGCAGTCACTTAAGCTGCCCTAAATTAATATAGTTTAATTGATTATGTGCAGTAAATCAAGAGGGTTTGAGTCAGATCTCTCTGGTTGCCAGATAAGTGTGTTTGAGGGATTCGTTCTACCTGAAATTTTAATGAAAAGAAAGACATGACTTACACTTGCCAAGTGATTAAGCTACAGTTAGATTCCCATGAAAGGTTATTACCCACTTTAGATTATTCTGTGTGTGTTTCAAGGCATGAAAAATCAAGCCATACAACATAATTGTTATGCTTCTCCAATGGCCAAATCATAAGCCAATGTCAGCAGGAATTCCTAAGAGGAGTAGCTTTCCATGGCTCTCTTATTCTCCTCTCCCCAAAACTGCAGAGAAAGTGGGCAAATCCAGAAACAATGCCTTGGAAAATGTCCTCATGTGTTATAGAGAAATTTGACAATGATAATGATCCATTGACATTAGTTTAATCACAGTACATTTTTGAGCACCCTGGTGGCAACATGTAAAAAATATAATGAAGTTGTCAAATACCACAAATAGATAAACTGGTAGTATACTCTTGGCCCCTAAGAGCCTTCTCTAATACCAAATATAGACATTTCTCTACAAATCATCCCAACTCTTACTCCCAGGAGGGTTGTTATTTCAACGTGGGATCATGTAAGTGTGAAAATAAACATAATCACAGTACACTTTCCTGATACCTCATCTTAAAATATGGCAGCTGAACAAAGACTGGCCCTTTATCATGCATTGAAATGGTGTACTTGAAGATGCTCACTAGTCTGATGGTGTATGAAAATGTAAATTGGTTGTTCATATGGAAAAAACCAAGTGTGTTTTGCTACATGTCCTATATAATGTTGTATACTTTAATCGATGTCTGTAAAAACTTATCAGTTTGCTATTTTGATAAAGAGATCTAGGGTCGTATTCTCTTTAGAAATCCATGTGTAACCAATATCAATATTAATTTCAATACCCAGCTTCAAAAACAGGAAAACTGATATTGCAGGTAAGGCTCTATTCAGCTCAACCCCTTCATATATCACATGAAGTAACTAATTAAGTGGCTTGCTCAAGGTGAAACAGCTAATAACAAGCTTTTTCTGTGTTGAAGGCAGTGTGCTAAATGATTTTTATGTATTTCCTCATTTAATCCTCCAAAAGTATGATGCTCTTACTGCTAACATTCCAATTTTAAAAATGATGATACAAATTTCAAAATATGGCATAAACTGCCCACAAATGCATAGTTCATAAATGACAAGGACCAAAATTCAAAGCAAGCCTTGTCTGAATACAGACCAGGTGCAATAAATACTATACCATCTTCTTGCTATAGCTCTTGTTAGTGCCAGAATCCAAACTAGAACTAAATATGATCATAAACTTATTACCCAAGTGTCCTGTGGATTTGAATGAGTTTCATGTCATGAAATATTCCATCATGTCTTGATTGTCTATGCTGTCTCAGACAGAAGTGCATGCCATGGATAATCCCAAATGATGAATGATCCAAAAATAACTTAGCCTTGAAATGCACTTTTATGCATAACATCGAGCACTAGTGCATGTTATATTCCAACCAAATGATTTCAAAAAGAATTTATTCTGGCTGAAATGAGTAGTTGAGTTTTTTGCCGTGATCAGCAAACCTTTTTTTGTTAAAGGACCAAATAGTAAATATTTTAAACTTTGTGAGCCATATGGTCTCTATTGCAACTATTCAGTTCTGCCTTTGTAGGCATGGACAGACATAGATTATCAGCAGTGATAACAATATATAAAGGAATGAGTGTGGCTATGATCCAAAAATATTTATAGACACTGAAATTCGAGTTTCATAAAATTTTCCAATGTCACTCAATATGATTCTTCTTTTGATTTTTTGAACTGTTTAAAAATATTTTAAATATTTTGTTTACAAGCTTAACAAAAACAGGTAGCAAAGTAGATTTGACCCAGGGACCACAGTTTGCTGACTTTGCTCTTCTTCATCACAGATTATCTTCTGTTGGCTTCACTCTAGAAAAAGAGGGGCAAGCTCACTCGTCAGATTAATGCCAAGGATTGGTCCAAACTGAATTGCTCCTTTTTCCTTCATTTTTGTGTTTTATTATTCTCTACTTTACCTAACTGCCTTTTTATCCTTATTTTACTCTCAGTGCATGCCTGTTTTTTCTGGTTCCCAAATTTCAACAAAGATAACTCTGTTAGCTAGATGGTCCCTTATTCTAGTTGCTTTGGGGCAGTTGGCTGACCAGGAAAAGAAAAAAGTTATGAAGATGATATTGACTTGATATAATTTGATATCCTTGTTAATACTATCAATAAGGAATTGATAAACAGAATATGTGATAATGTGGACAAGAGGCAGAACTCCAGACCATCTGACTCTAATTTCCTTACTGATGTAAGAGAGACTATAGATATAATGTGGGCACAGGTTATTTACTCAAATATGTACTGAATTCCTCCCATGTACCAACAACTAGGCCAGGACTTGAAAATACTGCATTGAGCAAAACTCAGAAGGGCATTTGAGTGGCATAGGGTATCTTGGACTGGCAAAATTTAATCAAATAACCACTTAAATTATCACTAAGGTAAAATGTGTAAAGAAAAAGTAAATGGTATTGTATGAATATGTAACAGGGATATCCACCTAGTTAGTCTGAGTGCAAATGGCGGTCTTTCCTGTGGAAGTAGCGTTGATCTGAGATCTGCAGAAATGCCTACGGCTAGATTGGCAAAGGAGAAAGCAAGAAATTACTTCAACAAGAGAAACGGGCATGTGGAGTCATGTTTGAGGAACTGTAAGCAACCAGAAGTGATTAAGTATAGACACTGAAAGGGAGAGCACTGTGAGGTAAAAGAGATACATAAGGACCAAATTATCCAGCGTTATAGGTTCTATTAGTACTTATGCCTTTTGGGCAAAAAGCAGCTCTGGTCTCTGGCATTTATGGTGGCAGGTGGGATATATAAAAGTGTAATGACTAATGTTATGTGTAAACTCAGCTGGACCATTGGGTGCCCAGACCTTTGGTCAAACATTATTCTGGGTTTATCAGTGACGGTGTTTTGGATGAGATTAACATTAGAATTGGAAGATTGAGTAAAACAGATAGCCCTGTCTAGTGTGGGTGATACTTATCCAATCAATTGAAGACCTCAATAGAACTAAAAAGCTGACTGAGTAAACTTCACCTCCCTGACTATATGAGCTAGAACATCAGTCCTTTCTTTATACTCTTTGACTGGAACTTACACCATCATTTCTCCTGGTTCTTAGGCCTTCAGACTCAGACTGGAACTGTATCACTGGATCACTGGTTCTCCTGGGGCTCCAGCTTGCTCACTAAAGATGGAGACTTCTCAGCCTCCATAATTGTGTGAGCCAATTCCTTATTCAGCAAAGGAAAGAGCAAATATGGGGAATCTAATTAGTAGTTCATTATAGAAGCTCAGATAAGAGATGTGGTTGCTTGGATTTAGGCTTTATCAGCTGAAGATAAAGCTGGACATAGTGGAAGATAATGCACATAGTATACAGAAATTAAAATTTGAACATAAATAAATGATGAATTGGAGGGAGTAGGCAGTGGGATAAAGACGAGTCCAGCTTTATCCCATAAGTCTGGCTTCCTAGCTTTACGGTTT
>NW_012145412.1:2155095-2157203 GCF_000956105.1 Propithecus coquereli
TATAATTTATCTCCAGCTCCAGAACACCTTAGCATAGTATAGAATAGAAAAGATGCCCAGGAAATGTTTGCTGAAGAAATGGTGACTTATGTTTGCTCTCTCAGCTCAGACTTGCACTTTGCAGGAGATATATTCCCCAACATAAACCTCAGACAACATCACTGCACGGAAACAATTTCCAATGTCATTCTCCAGATGTCATCATCAGCACATAATGCATTCTATTCTCAGAGGCCTCAGATGTAAAAAATTTAAGGTTTCTGAGGTACACAACAACAAAAGTATCTTGTCAAGGAATGTTTTATCTTTCAGGCAGCTGATATTTCTGTCTCCAGCTTCTTGACCTAGAATGTAGCACCTAGAGTATTACTGTCAGTGGTTTTCAACAGGTGTGCTATTACCATTTGGGACAAAACAATTCTTCTTTGTTTAGAACTGCTCTCCAGATTGCAAGATGTTTAGCATCTCTTGACTTTGATTTCTAATGCCCATAGCACCTCCTACACTAGTCATTGTGGGGCAAAAAAGTGTTCCTGAAACCAAAGAGAAACCTTTGGCAGAAGAAAATTTGCTAAGAAAGAAGTAGAAAACGTTAAAGAGTTTGCTTCAATTCAGCTACATAACTTGGGGACTAGATAGAGGATGAAGGAGATGACTAGAAAAACAAAACAAAAGTAAACAGACAAACAAACAAGATGCAATTCCTTTTCCTGAAAAAGAGCACAGGAACTATTGTAGTTACATTAACCAGAGCAATGGAACCTCTGAGCAATGCATTAATTTTTCTAGTCACATGAATTTTCACGATTGGATGCTGAGAGAAAGCCATGGAGGCAGATGTAAGAATCAAAATGTAGTAAATATAAGATAAAAGAGAAAGGCCACCCACAAGCTGCCCATCCACATTCCTAAGTTTCTTTAGCCAGAAGGGAGATTTTAGAGGAACTGAGACAAAGACTGTTAACTTGACTGTGATTAGTCTCATGACTGGGGTACTATAAAATATCTGAAAGGTGAGTCTCAACAGGGAGCAGGTAGAATAAACAAGAGGCAGACAATAGATGTAGCGTTGTCAGGTTGGCATGAAGAAAGTGGCAAGATTCCAAGAACAATGCTTGGAAGTGTGTGTGTGTGTGTGTGTGTGTGTGTGTGTGTGTGTGTGTGTGTATGAAATTTGCTTGTTCCATCTTGTAAGCAGAGAATACTACATTTACAAAGGATAGTGCTTTTGTGGGATGCCCACTTTTGCTACCCAAGTATGAACTCTTCTAGAAAAGCATGAAAAAGAGCCTGACAGAAGGAAATGGGTGTCCTCTAGCTTGAACTGTATGCTCATTTGTCCATTGGTTTTCAAATAGTTAGAATGAGAAATGCTGATTTTTTAATCAGTTTCTAAATGATGTTGGTGAAAATGTAGAAAACAAAATGCATTGCTTAGGATGCTTCATTACATTTCATATTAGCAAAGTCAACAGTTTGCATTTTGAGGAGGTTTCATTTGACCCATTTAACTTTTGAGGTAAGTGATTTGTCAAACTTTGAAAGACAACAGCTTAATAAAAAATATCTAAATACCAACGAATCTTTTTTGCATATGGAGAAAATACCCCGCCCCAGCTCCACCAGTTCACAGAGCAGGTTCGTTGGGGCAGGGTAGTTAGATAGAGGTTTTAAAGACTTTTGAAATCCCTAGCTGACTGAAATGGGAAGCTAAAGTGGATTTTGCTTCAAACAAAATGGAAATTAAGCTAACAACCTGCTGCATAGTAAATGCTGTTGAGCCAGCAGGTTTACTGAAGAGGTGAATCACTTTTAACTAGAAAAGTGATAGATTATGTAAAAGAATACTTCAGGAGTGCCAAAGGTTCTCAAAAATAATTTATAACCTTAGGTAAAATACTAGTTTATTAGGGCTGCCATAACAAAATACCACAGACTAGGTGGCTTAAATAACTGAAAATTTATTTTCTTGCAGTTCTGGAGGCTGGAAGTCCAAAATCAGGGCACTGGCAGGGTTGGTTTCCTCTGAGTGCCATAAGGGAAGAATCTGTTCCAGGCCTCAGTCCTGGGCTTGCAGATGGCTGCTCTCTTGCTGCTGCTTCACAGGG
>NW_012145412.1:2159531-2162525 GCF_000956105.1 Propithecus coquereli
AATCATGTCTTTCGATCAATAATATCAGTAATCATAATGTACTGAATTAAACTTTTCTTTCAGGAACAACAGTAGATTTTATTGAGAATGATTCAACCGACACAACTGAATGAAAACCACGTATAATTTAAATAGTGTTAATTTGCACACAATTATATACAATAAACAATAAATAATATTCATTGTATTTCTCGCAAACATAAGTTTTCTTCCTAGTAAAGGATGGTGGAAAACCCTTAGCAAAAATATATTCAGAAACAGTCTTTTGTAGGCTGAATTCTTCCCATGTTTGAGGTCCACATTATCTGTGTGTATTCCATCTACAAGTTATTTCTTGCTAGTTCAGTCTTTATTTAAATCTTGATCCAACTACTATGTTTTAAACAATTATCAATTTCTTTTAAAGTTTACTTTAAGTCAAAACATCTATCAAAGTTATTCATAGCATACTCATAGCAATATGTTTTGCACAAACGCCTTCCAAAATATTATTTGAATTTCTCTCTCACTATCTTTCATTCTCTCTGTTATGAAAACTAATCAAGCCACATTTGAGGGGAAATGATCAGCTATTTCTCTGTTCTCCTACACAGTATGGGAATAAGAGATAGTCCACCTCCTTTAAGACAAAAAAGTATTTTCCCGATGGAGGTGTGAGGCGTAAAAGAATAATGTACTGTATATGAGTATTAGCACCATAATCTTTTCTATGTAACACCATTAAACTTTTATCAGGATCATAAACCCCTTAGGAGTGTAATTCCTTATTCATTCCATGTGCAATTTGATTAGGTGGGGGTATTACGGGGGTACAAATCATTTTGATTACATGGATCACTTTTGTAATGCTTGAATCAAGGTTATAAGAGTGCCCATCACCCAGATATTGTTCATTTTACCCAGTAGGTAAGTTTTTGCCCGTCCCCTCCTTCCCCTCCATCCTAGTTGATTTCCGTTGAGTTTTACATCCCTCTATGCACATGTGTACTCATTATTTAGTTCCAATTTAATATTGAGTACTTGTGGTGTTTGTTTTTCCTTTCTTTAGATATTTCACTTAGGATAATGGTCTTCAGTTCCATCCAAATTGTTTCAAAAGGCATTAAGTCATCCTTCCTCATGACTGAGTAGTATTCCATGGTATACATATACCACATTTTGTTAATCCACTTATAAATTGACAGGTATTTGGGTTGATTCTACATCTTTGCCTTACCCCAGTCAAAATGGCTTTTATCAAAAAGTCCAAAAACAATAGATGTTGGCATGAATGCAAAGACAAAGGAACACTTATACACTGTTGGTGGGACTGCAAATTAGTACAATCTCTATGGAAAACAGTATGGATATTCCTCAAAGAACTAAAAATTGACCTACCATTTGATCCAGCAATCCCATTCCTGGGTATTTATCCAAAGAAAAAGAAGTCATTTTTTCAAGAAGACACCTGCACTCGAATGTTTATTGTAGCACAATTCACAATTTCAAATAGTCTTCAATTTAGGTCATGGATTTGTCACTGATTCGTTATATGACTTTGAAAAGTTATTAAAAACTTTAATCCTCAGTTTCCTCATAATAATATGGGGATCAGAATACATATTTGAGGACCAATAACGTAACAAGCAGTATGGGATACTTTGTAAGTAAAATCAGAGAGAATGTCTTCTCTGGTAGAGTTTAAGGTCTACTTCAGTAGAAAGATTGTTTGAATGACAACGTTAGTATATACAATTGAAACCACTACAATTACAATGAAGTAGAGGAGTTCTGGTGCCAGAGCTTCAAACATGCTTTATCTCATCTCTAGGTCTTCATACTTATAATTCCCTCTGCCAGGAATTCTCTTGCCTCAAGTATCCACGAGAATCACCTCCCTTTCTTCATTCCTCCCACTTTTTAAACATCACTTCTTTATGGAAGTCTGCCCTGACTTCTTTGTCTAAAATGGCCCCAAATTCGCCTCTCTGGTCTCTAACTCAGCTTTATATTTGTCATAGTACTTACTCTACCTTACATATTGAATATTTATTCATTACGTGTCATCTGTCTTTCATCATCAGGCCGTCATCCATTTTGTTTCCTTCTGTATTCCTAGTACTGAGAGAGAAGTGCCTGGAACAAGGGGAGCACGTGTATATAAGACAATAAATAAATACATGAGTGTGTGAATTAATTAGCAGCAGGGAGATCTGGGCTTAGTGCAGCCTTCCCTAAGAAAGTGGTGCTTGACAGAGGGAGAAGAATAAGTAGAAGTTAATTACGCAAAGTTGTATTTGGGTGAGCATTCCAGATAGAAGTCAGAATGTATCAAAGCTTGGAAAACAAGAGTGTGTATATCAGGTAAAAATTGGTCCACAGCAAGACTAGTGTAGCTGAAACAGAATGGAGGGAACTCCAGGGAAAAATGAGACAGAGAGGAGCCAGAGCCTGCTGGACTCGAAGGTTATGTTTTCATAACCAAAGCAAGGAGCCTTACAAAGTTTGACAGAAGGAAAGAATGGTGAAAGGCAAAAGGCATGATCAGATTTTTTATTTAAAAATCTCACTTTTACTAGATTAGAGGGCATGGTCAGCAGGATAATGATCCTCCAAAGATGTCTACTTCTTAATGTCCAGAAACTGTGACTTTGTCAGGTCCCATAGAAGCTGGAATTCTATTAATAGAGACTGGACTAGGCAAGGGAATGGATTGTCACCTTCAGAAAGGAAGCCAGCTCTGCCCTCACCTTTGTTTTGCCCAGTGAGATCCACTTTGGACCTCTGACCTTGGGAACTGTACAATAATAAATTCATGTGGTTTTAAGCCAACCGCTTGTGATAATTTGTTACAGCAGCAATAGGAAACTAACACAGGTAGGAACACAAGAGTAATTGTTTTAAGAATTATATGACTTGCTCATGGATTGGTAGAATCAATATCGTTAAAATGTCCATACTACCTAAAGTGATCTACAGAATTAATGCAATCCCTATCAAAATCCCATTATCATT
>NW_012145412.1:2163981-2168256 GCF_000956105.1 Propithecus coquereli
ACCCGAAGGATGGACATATTTGAAACACGGACTTGGGGGGGGGGGCCAAGGGCAACATACGTAACCTAAACATCTGTACCCCCATAATATGCTGAAATAAAAGAAAAAAAAAAGAATTATATGACATTACATACATAAAGCACTTAGCAAATTGCCTGGTCCTAGTAAATATTAAATGCGAACTTTCATTGTTGATATCATTTTTAAGGTTGTTAATATCATTAAGGAATATATGTTAATTAAAAAGCAAAGAACGTTTCCAATGTGTCCTTTTCTATACTGAAAGTGATATTCTAATAAGAATTTGTTCTTTATGTGTTCTCTACAGAGAACCTAAAGGGCCTTAAGTGACCATAGGGACCTTGACCCTTTCCACCTTTTCCAAGTTGTAGATTCAGATGAGCAGTCAGAACATACTTTAAGAGCCATTTTGCATCACCTTTTTCCTAAGGCTGACATGATATTTGTACCACCAGGCGCTGCTCCTGGCCAGCAGGAGCATGTGAGGAAAGAAGCAGCCTACTCTGTACTCACACAAGATAAAAATCCTTAATTATGGTGGTTTTCATATGCCCTCATTAGAAAGAGACTGAAATTAAAAATAAATGATGTTTACTCAAATTTATACCAATGTAGCACAAGTCAGTGAACTGACAACCATCATAGAGTAGAACATAAAAAAATTACAGATCCCAAGTACTAGATCATTAAAATACCAAATAAATAGATAAACAACGTCACTTTCTCTTTACTCCAAGGATTATACCCACCAGCTGTGAAGATAATTAGGTATATGTAATGACAAATGAGTGATTTCTCAGTTTCTCTGGAGCCCTTCTGCCCAATCTATTAGGGTCTGCCTTGTACTTGCTATTAATTCTCTCTTTTTGATGACATTAGTGACATATGTAATCATTTTTTTAACAGATCCAGGTGCAAAATATTATCGAATGAAGAGCCATTGGTAGCTTTTGACAAAGGAAACTGCCTTAATTACTTAGAAAACCAAGCCTTAATTAGGAAGTTGAAATGAATTAAAAGAAGGAAAAAAATAATAACTTAAGACATTCTACCTGCCATCTTTTGTATCCCTCTGGAAATAGGAAGAACTATTCTTATTCTCAGATGCAAAAGTCTCCTTTCTTGGGAGTCTGCCTCTATTAGGTGCTATATGTTTAAAAAAATCTCAGTGATGTCTCAAAGACGTCTTTGAAAACCATTCAATATAGAAGCAATTCTGATATGATTTCAAAGCTAGAGAGATACATTATTATGGAAACAGGATCATGGCTTATTTGAATTTCATCTGTTCCTGCTGCTTATCCCATTCTTGTGAAATGATAATGCCCCTTTATGGTGATGTTAGCCTTTTTCTGCCTTACTAAATTGTATTGTTAGGAATAAAATATGGTGATTCTAACTAGGAGTAGCAAAGGCAGATGAAATCCTAAACTACAAAGATTCCATATTCTAGATGAGAAGAGCTCTCTTACTCCAGTTGAAATTCTATCTTTAGCTATCATGCAAGCTATTAAAGGCAAAGTTTATAATGAAGAGCAGAAATTCTTTTTATAGATGCTTGATTTGGTAATCAATGCAGTTTTTAAGAGAATGATCATCACATCATTCTAAACAGTGATTATATAACAAAACCATATTATTTGATTATGAAATTCCCTTGAAAAATTCTTGTTAGGGTACGAGTCTAAAATTTTGAATTGTGTACATACCATAATAAATTAGTAAGTTTATAAAGCAATATTTGCTATGTGTCAAATACAAAGTCATGGATCCATGAGTAGTAATGTAAGAGGGTTATTGCTGATTTTGCATAAACAGAAATGTTAGGGAGGCATGTGTCTACTGTACCCTCCTAAATGGACTGTATGCAAAGAACACTGAAAGTTAGGGCTTGATTCCAGTTTGGACTTACACTAAGGTCCTGTATTATGGTGGAGTTGGCCCAAGTAAAATACTGCTATTCAGGCATCCAGTGGATTCTAAAAGGCCTCTCAAGTCTTGGTGCATTGAAGACTGGAGTAATGACGTGTGTGTGTATGTATGGTAGGGTTGGGGTAGGGTGGGTGGGGCAGGGAACACATTTTCCCTGTCTATTCATTCAATCTGAGTGGCAATGGATTCATGGTTTTCTTTGGACACACCACTACTTAGCTCCCCAAATATGTTAATATACAATCTTGGCTCCTCTCCCTTTTGCTAATTATTTGGGACCAATGTGTTGGGTTGTCTTATTACTCTTATGATTGTATGGACAAGCTATCAGAAATCTTAGCTCTTATTTTCTTAGCCAAAAAGATCAGCAGAAAACAAAACAAAACACACAAAAATACATTTAAATGGCTGTTGAGTTAGAGTCAAAAGATGTTTACCTGATCTCAGAATATACTACAAAAATATAGTAATCAAAACAATATGATACTGCCATAAAAATAGACATAAAGACCAATGGAACAAAATAGAGAGCCCGAAAATAAATGCACACATTTACAGTCAATTGATCTTTTCCAAAAGTGAAATGAACACACAATGGGGAAAGGATAATTTCTTCAATAAATGGTGCTGGGAAAACTGGATATCCACCTACAGAAGAATGAAATTGGACCTTATCTCATACTGTATACAAAAATCAACTCAAAATGGATTAAAGACTTAAAGCGTATGACCTGAAACCTCACAGCTACTAGAAGAGAGCATTGGGAAAAGCCTTCATGACATTCATTAGTCTAGGCAATGATATTTTAAAGATGACCCCAAAACACAGAAAACAAGAACAAAGATAGGTAAATGGAACTGTATCTAAGTTAAAAGCGTCTATACAACAAAATAAACAACAACAGAATGACAAGACAACCTATTGAGTGAGAGAAGATGTTTGCAAACTATACAACTGGTAAGAGGTTAGTATTCAACATATAAAATGAACTCTAAAAACTCAGTACCAAAAAAACAAATAACCTGATAAAAAAGAATAGGCAAAAGACCTGAACAGAGATTTCTCAAAAGAAGGCATACAAATAGCCAGCAAATATATTAAAAAAACAACTCAACAACACTAATCATCAAAAAAATGCAATTTAAAACCACAATGAGATATCACCTCATATTTATTATAATGGCAATGATCAAAAAGACAAAAGACAATTTAGTAAGGATGTGGAGAAACGAGAACTTTTGTACACTGTTAGCAGGAATATAAATTCATACAACCATTATAAAAAACAGTAGGAAGGTTCATCAAAGAATTAAAAATAGAACTATTATAGGGGATCCAAGAATCTTCTGGGTATATATCCAAATGAAATAAAATCATTACATTGAAGAAAAATCTGTACCATGTTCATTGCGACACTTTACAATGGCCAAGATATCAAATCAATCTATGTGTCCATCAACAGATAAATGGATAAAGAAAATGTGATATATACATACACACACACACGTGCATATATATGTATATAACATGTATACATATACACAAATGCACACGATGGGGTAGTATTGAGTCTTAAAAAAAGAAGGAAATCCTGTCATTTCCTACAACATGGATGGATCTGGAGGGCATTATACTAAGTGAAATAAGCCAGACACAGAAAGACAAATATTGCACGATCTTACTTATAAGTGTAATCTAAAAAAGTCGAACTCAGAGAAGCAGAGAGTAGGATAGTGGTCACCAGGGCATGGAGTTTGGAGGCAATGAGGAGACTGTGATCAACTGGTACAAAGTTTTAGTTAAGCAGGACAAGTAAATTCCAGAGATCTAATGTATAGCATGGTGACTGTAGTTAATAATACTGTATTGTATGCTTGAAATTTGCTGAGAATATAGATCTTAAGTGTTCTCACCACACACACAAAATGGTAACTATATGAGGTAATAGATATGTTGATTAGCTTGATGGTGGTAATCATTTCACAATGTATATCAAAAATATCACAAATGCAAATAATTCAATTTTTATCAATTATACCTTAATAAAGCTGAGGGAGGATAAAGTGTCCTATACTGGAGGGGAGGGGACAAGATTTTATTCAGCCAATAAGAATAAAGGTGGAAGTTAAAATTTAAAAAGGAAAAAGGCAAAAGATTAGTGATAGAAGTTGCCGATGACAATGGCCTTAAGAAAAATGTCAGCTAGTATCAATTCCATGCCCAGGAAAGTATCCATTTTTTTTGCCTGTGAAGATAAACTTATCTTCATTTTTAGAAGACTTTTGGGAGAGAACACATATGAATTGTCTCTTAATTTTTCA
>NW_012145412.1:2171506-2172897 GCF_000956105.1 Propithecus coquereli
AAGTAATATATATGTATGATCACTAAATAGTACAATAAATAAATAAATAAAAATACTTCCCTCTCCACACATCCATACATATATACACTCCCTAGAAATAGCTGCTGCTAGCAATGTTTAAATATATTTCTGTGAATTTTCTGTGGATGCAAAAGTATAAATAAATATACACACATTTAATCTAATGAGGGTTTCCTCATTTCTTTAAGCATTCTTTTCTGAGAGCACAGTTTGAACAATGATGTCACCATTGTTTCAAGCTTCCTTACTTCCTTATCTGGTTCTAAAGCGCTGATGACCACCAAGGATTCTCTTTAACAATACTGGTATCTGCCCAACCATGCTCCCTATGTGGCCACAATAAAGAAAAGAGAAGAAATGAAGCTGCTGGAGTAAGTTGACAAGACGATATCAGCTGCTCTTGAAACCCTGATTGTCTTAGTCAGTTCTGGCTGCTATAATACATTACCATAGACTTGGTGGCTTCAATCACAAATATTGATTTATCAGAGTTCTAGAGGCTGTACAGTCCAAGATCAAAGTGATGGCAGATCTGGTGTCTGCTGAGGACCCAGTTCCTGGTTTGCGGATAGCTGTGTTTTCCTTGTACCCTCACATGGCTGAGAGCAGAGAGAGGGAGGAAGTTCTCTCAAGTTCCTTCTGATAAGGGCACTAATCCCATCATGAGTGCTCTACCCTCATGATCTAATTACCTCCCAAAGGGTCCATCTTCAAATACCATCACATTGAGGATTAGGATTTTAACATATAAATTTTGGCAGAACACAAACATTGAGTCTATAGTACTACCCCAGAGAATGATGTTCTTATTCATTGCTGAATCACACCCTAAAGATCTGTACAGAAGACAGCATCCTGTGGCTTCTTTACTGACAGAAACTATAGTGGGAAATGTAGTACCTTTCTAAAGGGCCAAATCCCTCTGTCCTATAATTGACAATATCATCTCCTGTGGCCAAGAATCCCTTTCAAGAAGTAGGAGCTACAGGTAAAAATTACTTAATTTAAACTGAAATGAATCCCACTAGTATCGCTTGAGATCTCACCCATGAAAATGTGATTATGCTCTTTCCTCATAAATAACACCTATACATCATACTATAAATTACAAAGATTTTGTTTTATGAATTAAACATGAGGCTTATCTTTCATTATTGAGAGATTCCTTGGGGAGGATGGGAAGATTCTAACTCTGCATTGTTCTGAGATCTGTATAAAGTGATACAAAATTATCACTTTCACTCCCTTCACCTCAGGCAAAGGTCATGAGAAAATTTCAGCTACCTGGAAGATGAAGATGAAGTGGTCCTTGACCTCCCAGTGCTACCTCCTCTATCCCTTATCTGAACTCCCTGGTTTATGTCATCTCT
>NW_012145412.1:2172947-2175098 GCF_000956105.1 Propithecus coquereli
TGAATAATGAAGCCTCTTTCATTTAATAAATTTTTTTAAAAAAGAAAGAAAAAAAACAGTTTACTTTGGTTAACTGTGGCCCATTAATGAGACGTCATTATTTTTTTCCCCTAGCATTGCTGTTTCCTATAACATATGATTTTAGTTTGCAAGGCAGTTCTGTTTATAGCACATTATAGTGGAAGATACTTTGTTGTTGTTTGTTTTAAATTTTAACCAATATATTTTTTACAGGTAAAGTAAAAGAAAGATAAATGCCTAGAAGGCAAAGAGGTAAAGAAAGAATAATGTGATACTGGGAGTGAGAAATAAACATGATATTAAGTAGAAAATTTTTGGTTCATTTTAGGTAGAGACTATGACAAATCTGCATGTAGCTACTTAGAGTGAAGGCAACATTCAATTTTCTACAGGCAATACAAATGTTTATAATTCATAGCCTAAGTCAGATTAATTTTATCTTCTAAAAGTTATAATAAAGTCCAAAATCGAATAAAAAAATCTGTATAGGGCCCCTGTGATATCCAAATGGTGCATTCCTAACTGGGCCCTTGTACTATGATTTTGTATTAATTTTCTGGGTGAATTTACTCAAATCATATATTCTCTCTAAGTCTCAGTTTATTCATTAAATGATGAAAGCTAGTTTATATGCCTTCCACAATCTCTTCAACATCAGAAATTCAACTAAACCTAAACCTGTATCTCCGTGGAGATGTATTCGTCATTTCTTTATTATTAAAAAATATACTGAGATACCATTTTTATGCATATTATTTGGGGTTCTATGGTGGATAAATAACAGGAAAAAAAGGAATGGATGAGACAACCCTTATTTTGAAGAATTTATAGGACCTACAATTGGGAAAATTCCTGAAGATATGAAGTCATTTTCAGCATCTCTTTAAACTTGTCATTTATTTTCACAGCATAGTGGGAACCTGTTGAAGGATATTAAGAAATTATATGATCTTACCCTTTTGGAAGACAGCAAAGAGCAAATCTGCACGATGGTACTTGGATCAAACTTCTGATTTATTATATTAATGTTCACTTATTTTCTAGATAAGGAAATCAGGGTTCAAGGGAGTTAGTCCAAAATTTCTGGTCTGAATGTGAAGAAACCAAGAAATTAATGGGTTTTGTTGGACCCAGAAGCCAGCATCTTTTCTACTATACCTCCCTGACTCTCTGTAATGCACCCATGCCATCATAGGGTGGTTGAAAACATGGATTTACCTGCTAACAAGAGATCACAAGTATAATCATAGAAGGATGAGGTGATCAGGAGGGACCCTCAGAGGAGGTGAGATTTAAAGAGTCCATGAGGTGATGCCACTGGATTTTCAGTGTGGGGGTAGTTATGACATGTTAGAGAGAACATCACCTGTCCTGAGGTATTTATCAGAGTCCAGACCAGCGGTGAGTGAGGCACGGAACACAGGCATTTCCGTACAGGCCTTGGGGAGTAATCATTCTGCCACATCATGCTGTGTAAGGCAAGGTCAGAAATAGTACAGACAGTAGCGGGAACCTGAAGCAGAGGTGATGATTACTAGACCAGAAGAGGGGTCAGAAAGGGTTTGGATTAAGAAATTTCTTTTGTAGAAAAATAAGAAGAAATAAAAATACATCACACATGAGTTAGTCCTGTTTTGCCACCAGACGCCAGCAATTTAGCTTCTATGTCTTTCATAGTGCTTAGTACTTTTATTTTGACCTAATGGATACATCAATAATGGCATTAGATATTGCAATATGTGCTAGCTTTCATCGAAATACACTAATTTTTGGTGGGCACAGTGGCTCATACCATTAATCCCAGCATTTTGGGAGAGGACTGCTTGAGGTCAGGAGTTTGCGAACAGCCTGAGCAACATAGCCAGACTCTCCCCCTCAAAAAAAAAAAAAATTAAAAATTAGCTGTGTGTGGTACTGCTCACCTGTAGTCCTAGCTACTGAGGAGGCAGAGGTGGGAGGATCGCTTGAGCCCGGGGGTTCAAAGTTGCAGTGAGCTCTGATCGTGCAACTGTACTTCAGCCTGGACGACAATGATACCCTATGAAAAAAAAAAACAAAAAACTAAAATATGCCAACAATAATTATTTTAGAACCAATTGGAAACATATTTTTAAACTAATTTTTATTTCA
>NW_012145412.1:2176793-2180725 GCF_000956105.1 Propithecus coquereli
TTTAAGGTAGTTTGAACTGGGTTTCCCAAAAATGAAATAAAGAAAAGGTGTCAGTCTTTGAAAGGACCAAATGGACGTATCTTTAAAAAATGCAACAGAATGAAGAGAGCCTGGGTTTTATAATTCAGATGTGTGATCTTTCATGAGATTAGAGATGAAATAGCTCTACAGCTAATGAGAGGAGATGAAAGTCAGGATAGAGTAGAGGAGAATGAGTCCCAATCTAAGTATCAAAGATGAGGGATAAGTAGGCAGAGAGTAGACAGGGAAGGGCTGAAATAGACATGGATTTCAACAAGGGCAAACCACCCACTTCCCAATTTGCTGTAGAACCTCCAAAATTATACCAAATTAGAACTGTTTATTTTTTTCATTAAAGGAAGGGATGTGGATATTTTTCAAGAAATTCGATTCCCCCCACCATCTAAAAATGATCTCACTAGCCCCTTTGAATAGGATTTTCTTCAATGTTTCAGGGAAAAATTTTAAAGGCCACAGAGTATCCACAAAGCTCTACTACTTGACACCAATAATTGTGGTTTAAAGAGTGATAATGATTCCTAAATGACAATGTACAAATACAATTTCTTACTCCAATGTTCCTTTATAATTCTCTTTTGGAGGATAGGGAGCAGTATAAAAACATGGCGGTTTGCATAGACAAACATAATTTTGCTTGTTGTAATTACTGCAGCCAGTCTCAGTATATCCTCAGTAGTAGAATTTTCATTATCCAAAAAAAAGCTTTGCTTTCCTCAGTCATATTCAGGACAGATGGAATTATATTGCTCATTCTGTGTCTCCTTGGGATATTACAGACCTCACACTAAAGCAGTTAGCTATGATTCCAAGATCCAGTGGGAGCAAAAGTTTATTTGAGAAAATACTAGTTTTATTATGGTCACTTTTCTAACTTTAACCACCTTTTTTAGTTGACTTTTACTGTTGTCTGATAGTAAACAATTGACCTTTATTTTCTTCCCTTAGAAGACTAGAATTAAAAATATTTATGGTTTGCAGTAATGCATTCACTTCTGTGGCAAAATGTTGCCAATTGGTGTGTTTTTCTCCTCTTTTTCAAAAGATGATTACATGTTCACAATTTACAAGGTATTGTACATATTTCAGCAGGAAATTGTAAGCCTTTATCTTTTGACAGCAAGAAGGAATAACTGCCCTTTTTAAAATAGCCTCCGTATTTTGTCCAAATAAATGATTCATGCTGGAGACTTCATGATGTCTTTTGTTGGTTTCTGTGAATTTCAACACGGGCAGTCAAAAGAGAAGTAACACATTTCTGAAAATTTCAGAAAATTATAGGTTTTATATGAGAAGGGAGATGCATTCAAATATCTTTAGTCCTGGTTTCTTCTTCTTTCTATGCTTTATTAATGTAAAGCTTAGAGCAAGTGAAAGCAAATAAATGAAAGGGTAGGAAACGAATATTTTCTTTCTTTCCCCAGTGTCTGTTCAGTCAGTGCCTAAGCAGTTTCTTTATTCTCATAGGAATAAAAAGAGTAAGAGATGTCTGCAGCCATGTTGACCAACACCTAACACTGATCTCAGAAAACTTCTCCTTATTTAAAAGTGACCGCGTGCTTCATTAATGTTTGCTTATTCCAGAAGTTTCTGAACACTTTTTAAGTTAAATGCTAAAAATCTATTAATAAATTTATGCAGCAATATATTATTTTGGTGCTATTTTACTTGTAGTTTGCTTAGACTCTTTCATCTCTTGGAAATACATACTTGGAAGGTGGCATCAATGTCCTCTGTTCTAGATAATGGTTATACCCTTGCGTGGAACAAATTCCTTTGGAGCCTTAGCTAGTCTGTGCATAAGCAATGGTTAAAATTTGCAATTCTTTTATTAAAATCAAATCCTGGCACATTCCTTCCATGTCTTATTTGCCCAGAGCCTCAGGGTTTCCCAGTCTCAGCATTACTGACATTTTGGAATGGATAGCTTTTGTTGTAGAAGGCTGTTCTGTGCACTGTAAAATGTTTAGCTGTGTCCCTGGCTTCTACGTACAACATGCCTGTAGCACCTTCCCACTTTGTTTGTAACAAGTGTCTCTAGACATTTGCCAAGTATCTCCCCTTCCCTGGGAAACAAAATCACCCCTAAGAACCTCTGCCCTATCCCATGCGTGTATACCAATTCATTTTAAATTCTTCAGAAATGTTTACGTAGGGATCCACCATGTCTTCCGTGGTATATGAAGAATAAAGGAAATTGTGGAGGTACGGATTTATATACAGATTCTCTTTTGTCTAATCTGAACATAAGCATTGCTGAGCTGTTGTTCATTTAACATATACACGCACTTGCCCATGTGCCTCTAGATCTTTAAATCTTAATGTCTATTCCATATCAGTTACAGTAAACAGAGTGATTTTGATATACACTACTAGATATTTAAGTCACCTTTTTATTTTCAGAAATGTAGAACATATCCCCACATCTTAAGTAACTTGGAAGCCAGGTGTTTTCATAGCAATTCAGTGCTGGATTTAGACAGAATTCGATTTAAGATTCTTTCTACTATTTAGTTGTGTTGTGTTCAGTCAGAGACTCGCCTGACTGAGTCAATGATAAGATATGATGAGGAAGCTGAGAAGACCAAATGGGTAAACCTTTGTGAAAGTATACAGCACGGTGACTGGTGTTTAATCTGTACTTGCAAAATATTACTTCTGACTCTCTAAAACAGGAAGAATAGTTTACACGTAACTGGGAATGTTAGTGTGAAAAAAAGGTGTAATTTGCACACTCCTCAACCTCTTCATCAAGCTTATATTTTGAAGAATCTTTGGGACATAATGGAAACAGACTTGAAGCTCTGGGAGTTCAAAAGACTAAATTAAGACTGATTTCCAGTTCTGATTCTTATTCGATATAAGAATCCTAAAAATTGTTAACATCTTAGAGCCTCAGTTTTCTTGAAAAAGAAAAAAATGTAAATTTGAAAATACTTATAAATTCTGAATCATGATGAAAATGCATTGTTCTGTTCTTTTATGATTAGTAAATCATCCAGAAAAACAAGCAGAAGAATTTGCCTGTACTGGATAACCTATGCCTAAGAATGCCTAGCAATTTATAAAGCTTGTAAGCCTTTGGAGGACAACAGAGAACCTAGTGATGCCTGTAATCAAAATACAGAATCTGTGAATGAGTTGGAATCTTCCAGGGTCAGAACCAAGCAGCTAAAAGGGTCAACCCTGCAGAAAAAAGAGCAAGATAATGGTTCCTTTCTCAGTGTGATTGGCAGCAACTGTCAAGTGCGAGCAGCTCAATAAGGTCCTTGCTTCTCTGTCTGCAGATACAGCCAAGCATCTGAATCCTCATTCCTATGCTAAGGGCCATCTCCCTACAACTCTGTAAAATGCACTTCCCCACCAGCACCTGCTACTCCCTCCTTTCTGGCTCTCTGGACCTATAGAAAAATCATTCCCTTTAGAATAAAAAGGCTAATGGGATTGCTAACTTCTCAGAAGATGTGGGCAGAGGAAGGATGCTTTTTCAATGTGGTTTTCAAGCAGTTGTAAAATGAGGTGTTGAGACTTTCAGGAATCCATGACCTCTTGGATATAGCACATTGCTGCTTTTCTTTATATGCTGACTTTAATATCTCTGCTTGGATGGGAGCAATGTCATAAACACTGTTCTTGACATCCATCCAAATTCCTTTCAGCTCATTGCAAACATTTGCTGTAACCTCCTGCCCAGAGGCCCAAATGTTAAGCAGAGAGATTTGTTGTTGTTGTTGTTTTTAATAGAACTGCAGTAAGAATTACTAGCATGGAAAATTGCTTTCTTAATGATCAATTCCAATATGAAACTGATGATATAAGTTTTGCTTTTTTTAAATTAATCATTATTTTTTAACACCAAGTAGACATCAAAGAATATTTATAACATTGTAAGA
>NW_012145412.1:2181926-2185846 GCF_000956105.1 Propithecus coquereli
AGGAGTATACAAGAGGTGCTATATCACCATTGTTCCTTAAAGCTGTATGTCCCATTTTATGACTCATTCTTTTCACTTTGTTTTGATAGTTTTGATAAATAGATTATCTGAATTTTATTATAGTTGAATTTATTAACTTTCTCCTTATGGTTGGCACTCTGTATGTCTATGTGTGTGTTGTTAAGAAATACTTGCCTGTCTAAGATCATCAAGGTATTCTCTTATAGTGTCCCCTAGACATTTTGAAGTTTGCTTTTAAATGTCATTCTTTAATCCATTTAGAATTGATTTGGTGTATAGTATAACATAGTGACAGAATATCATTATTTTCATATGAATAAATAATTTTCCCAATAACTTCTATTGAATATTCTTATAATTCCCACTAAAAAATACCAAGTCAGTCTAAATAAATCGATTTTCATTATATGCATGTGTCAATTTCTGGTACCTCTATTCTATTTCATGTGTCAATTTTTATATTCCCCTATGATACCATACCTTCTTATTCACTATTGTTTTATAATAATTATTGATCTCAGGCCCCTCAACACCACAAATTTGTTCTTTTTTGAAAATATTGGTCATACTTGATCATTTGCTCTTCTACAAGTACTTGAGGGATCAACCTGGCAAGTCCCATAAGATGAAACAACAATAAAGATGATATATATCAATTAGCTTTTTCTGTGTAATTAATAACCTCAAACAATTGATTTACAGCAACCATGTATTTAGCTCACAATTCTGTGGCTTGCCAAATCGGGCTGGAGTTAGTCGAATAGTCTTTCTGGTCTGGGCTAGGATTGGCTGCTGTTAGATAATGAGGACATAGTACAGATATCGTTATCAGAAATAGGTTTAAATCTGTATTAGATATTTCGTGCTACATAAAAAACCACCCTAAAACTTGGAGGCTTAAAATAATGATACTCATTTACTTTCTCACACAATAGTATGGTCAGAAATTTGTGAATGGCTTATGTGGTCCTGGCTCAGAACTCTCATGAGGTTTCAGTTAAGGTGTTGCCAGGGTGTGGTCATCTGAATGCTTGACCAGAGCTGGAAGATCAGATCGGCTTCCACGGTGGCTCACTTGCATGGCTGGCAGGTCGGTGCTGCCAGAGTTCTGCGTCACATGGATCTTGCCATGGGGCTACATAACTCTTCACAGTAGGTCATCTGGCTTCCCCTAAAGCACTTAATCCAAGAGAGAGAGCAAGGTGAAAATTTCTATGTATCTTATAAGTGAGCCATCAAGTTAGACTCTGTCATTTCTACAATTTTCTGCTGCTTACACAGGTCAGCCCTATTCTATTGAGGCTTGGGTTGAAGGAGGGCATGAATACTAAGAGATGAGAAACATTAGTAACAACTTTGAAAGCCCTCTTCCACAGTCTTTTTGTTTTGGTTGAAACATAAATTATAATAATCCTACATCTTATTGCAAACAAAAAGCTTTTGGATTTGAAGATACAGGTATACTTAAAGACAGATTTATATCAGGGAGGAGGAAAAATCAGAAAACTAATTTATATTTCTAAATGTCGTACTTACATTGTCGATTTAAAGCAGACTCTATTATGGAGTGACTTCTCTGTAAAGAATTCTTGACATGCACTAG
Organism: Propithecus coquereli; assembly: GCF_000956105.1. NCBI lineage: Eukaryota > Metazoa > Chordata > Mammalia > Primates > Indriidae > Propithecus > Propithecus coquereli. The sequence goes on from NW_012145412.1 coordinate 2,183,551, forward strand.
ATCTCAATCCTCATAACTACCCTTTTAAGTAAGTATTAATAGTCTCATTTTAAAGTCGAAGTAACAAATTCAGAGTGCTCATGCAAATTGTACAAATTGATATAGCTGCAAAGTCACAGAGATGGGTTTCTAACCCTGGCATATTATTCTTTAGACACCCCACACATTCCATGTAGCAAACTGCCCAGTGAATCTGTAAGAGGAGTTTGTTGGCATCCCCAGATAGAAGTATTGGGAGCTACCTCTTTAGGTACAAATATTCTAAAGAGTGTGCATACTTGTTCTGTCCGAATTTCAAATAAATAGCGTAACTTCAAATATTGCTTAGAATCATCTAGTTAAGAACTCATTCCTCCCTCAACAATGCCAGAAGGAATTTGATTAGGTCATATATTTAATAAGCAATAATCTTCTGGTGATGGGCACACTAAAAACCCTGACTTCAGCATTGTACAATTCATCCATGTAACAAAAACACTTGTACCCCCTTTAAAATATTTTGAAATAACACATTTTTAAAAGAAATAATAAAAAATCCATTGAAATAGCTTAATTTTAAGATAGAATGCTTTTTATTTATTTACTAATCATATTTTCAAATACAACGTAAATGATTCTAGTCTCGTGGGTTCATGGTGCAAACTGGAATCTGTTAAGGTGGTTTAAGGTGTCTTAGGCTTTCTATGCTTGTTCTTCCTTCTTTATAATTTTGTTTATATTTTTCACACTGTCTTGGTCAATTTTTATATTAAGGTTAATGTATTAATTACATGGGGGCTAATACTGATAAAGTAGGACATCCTTGTGATGTTGTCTATTTGTGAATTTTTGTGGAAATATATTTTCTTGAAAATTTTATTTCTGCTGTCACAGAAGGTGTTTAGAGTTGGTTCTGGGTTTAGCTGAAAAATAGTATCTTTTGGGCTAAGTGGTACCTAAAAGAACCACTCCAGTTATTCAAAACTTTATTTCCTTTATGGTTGTTTCTTAATTTATCCTCACAAGTACTTTTGGCTACAGAAACTAGAGTTTAATACTTATCTTTTTCAAAAATATTTGGTAGCATCTCAGTTTAACTTTTAGCTCTTGGAAATGTCCTACATATGGATAACACAAATGTGTTAGCCATGGGGCCCCGGGGAAATGCAGTAAGTGAAAATCAAAGTCAAAAATCAATAAAACCAAAGTGTTACTTGAACTAAAATGAAAATACAATATATCTAAGAAAATAATGTTAACAACTGAGGAAATATTTACAATTGTTTTGAGATACATGCCTTTTTAGAAGATGCCTATTAAACAAAGCAACATTTGTTACGGGCAAACTTTAATTAAGTCAGTAACTTCATCAAACCTCCTTAGAAATTCCTTCGTAATTTCAAGTGACAACAATTTATCCTCCTCTTTAGCCCTCTTGAGTTATTAGATGAGATTATTTTGTACAATTACCACATTAATCTGCAAGGAAGTTTGCATTTTAGTTTTAGAGTTTTAGCTTTTATTGCAAATGTTAACGCAGCTTTAAAATTCAGCATTTACATTCCCAGGAGCAAGGAAATGCAAAGGGCAAGGTTCTCCTGAGGTGATTAATTTTTATTCTATCTTAGGCTTCTCATTAGGACATGCATTTATGTTTCCAACTTATAAATTAAAAAACATTAAGCTCAGTTCTTTCTTTCATAATTTTACTCAAAGGGGAGAATATCCTCTACTATGCATAGTACAAAGTATTTTTTCTAACTGTGTCCACAAATTATATTTTTTCCCATTCATAGATTTTCCCAGTCATTTATTGCCTGGTTATTTTTCAGGTCCTGTTGATATACTATCAACCAAACTTGTACAACATAAAAAGTCTATCAAAACATCCACTTTTATGTCCATAAGATAACATGTAAATGTAATCTTGTATCTTTGTTTATAAAAAATATCTGTCATAAATGCCAAGACTGCTGCCTCTATGAAACAATCTCTCTATACCATAACCTGCATTATTATTTCTAATAAATGATGCATGCTTTTCAAAATACTTTCTTTTGCTTAAATTTGGTTAGTAACTATGGAAGATAAGATAACCTCTGTTTGGGGTGTGAATAAACCAATATTAGGTCATTGATTTTGGTGTTGAACAAGTCTGAGGTTTAAACATGAGATCAACTGAGTAATTGTGAGACCTTAAGCAAGTTCTAGCATCTTGGCTTTCTCATCAGTAAAATGGGATTACTATGGAAACCCGTCACATTGAATTGTAACAAGGATTAAATCATATAGTGTGTGTGTGTGTGTGTGTGTGTGT
>NW_012145412.1:2185896-2186905 GCF_000956105.1 Propithecus coquereli
ATGAAGAATAAGAGTACTACAAAACCTCATATGTCTACCACCCAGTCCCTTAATGGTCTTGTCCATGGGCCCATTCCTATCCTTTCTCAAGATAGATAACTGTTATTCTAAATTTTGTTTATCCTTGCCTTTCTTTTTTTTTTTTTGAGGTGTTACTACATATATTTGAATTTTTTGCATGTTTTGTTCATTTTATATAAATAGACTCACACTTCATAACTATAATTTTCTCTAGGACTTGTTCTTTTTATTCAATATAATGTTACTGAAATACGTGTATAGTGCTGCAATTCGTTTATTTTCCCTGCTGTATAGTATTTCATTCTTTTCTCAAAGGATGTGTGGGATTTCCAGTTCTTACTACTACAAATTGCACTTGTAAATATTCTTGTCAATGACACCCGGTGAGCATACACAAGTGTTTTCTAGGGTATAGACCTAGGAGTGCAAATGCTAGGTCATATGGTACATAGGTGCACGTTCAATATTTCTAGGTAATACCAAATGCCTTTCCGAAGTAGTGGTACTATTTTTCATTCCTAACCACTATGGCAATTGTTGCTGCTCTATATACTTGCCAACATTTGATTTCATCTGTTTTTTTATATAATTTAACCATTTAACCATAATTTAACTGACTGAAAATGGCATCTTATTGTGGTTATGAATTAAAATTCCCTGATTACCAATGAGTGAACATTAATTTTTTAAAGTTACTGAGTATTTGGTTGCCCTTATTTGTAAAGGACCTATTTAATGCCTTTACTCATTTTTTCTACTTGGAGTTTCATTCAGATTCAATTGCAGACCTCTTTATTTATTTTAGAAAACAGTCTTTTGAGAGTAGCATATGTTCTTTGTCCCATTTTATTTTTTTTTATATAACAAATGAAACAATTTTATTTTTTTTTTATTTCAGCATATTATAGGGGTACAGATGTTTAGGTTACGTATGTTGCCCTTGCCCCCCCTCCCCTCTAAGTCCGAGTTTCAACTATGTCCATCCTTC
>NW_012145412.1:2199215-2202310 GCF_000956105.1 Propithecus coquereli
AATTAATAGCTAAAATTTATTGAGCATTTACAACATACTAGGTATTAGCCTAAGCAGTGTGTGTGTGTGTATATATATATATAGCTTGATTTAGTCCTCATAATAATCTCACGATATAGAAATTATTATTATCTTTAATTTTCAGTTGAGGAAAGTTAGACCCAGGGAGATTACTGCCTGAGATTACACAGTCAAAAAACAAGAGGGGTTGGTTTTCCATATTTCTTCCTCTTCACCATTATACTTTGTAATTATTATCACCTATATGCAGAATTACCAAATACATTGGGCCAAAACCCATCCTGGTTAGAGATGAGATTTCAGGCAGACTTATATGAAGTGATTATTGAAATGACTACATTAATTGAGGAGTCTGAGTCAGAGGTTGTGAGCTGGAGTATGAAGATCTGTAGTCCATTCCTTTATAGATTTTGATTTTGCAAATCTCTCATTGAAATTCTCAAATATTAACATAAAAATATAAATACAGTCATCCTACAGTATCTGCAGTGGATTACTTCCACAATACCAGCCCCTATATTCCAAACTCCTCAGATGCTCAAGTCCCTTATATAACATGGGGCAGTATCTGCATATTACATATACACATCTTTTGTATACTTTAAATTGTCTCTAGATTATTTATAATATCTAATACAATGTAACTGCTATGTAAATAGTTGTTATACTGTATTTTTATATGTATTTATTTCTTATTGTCACCCCTTCCCAATATTTTCAATCTGCAATTGGTTGAATCTGAGGGTGTGGAACCAGCGGATACAGAGGGCCAGCTGTAACTGAGAATTTAAATATCATTTTCTATGCAATTATTCTTTTAATGGTATAAGCTCTTCATTAAATTGGTAAGATTAATTACTAAAACACACAATGTCAACAAAAATATAGCAAATTTAGAAGAAAAGGAAATATCAACATTAGAGGATGATTAGGGATCTTGTATGCTGATTGTTAAGTGCTATGAACTACTGCTTAATTTGGACCAGCTCATCTCCAGGCTGGAATGAAACACGTATTCTAGGTCATCATAAACGAGGTGAGGCTTGCTTTTGCCTTGATTGACTGTTAAATTGGAGTTGGCTTTAAATGAAATATTTTGTTTCCTACTTAGTTAAATGCTATGATTATCTCAATCATGTCAGTTCTGGCCTCTTGGTGGACTGTCTTCCTGGTCCTTTAGCTCCTTGCTTGGAAAGTCACAAGCAGGGCTGGTGTGATGGAGTAACCAGAGGCAGGAAGCAATTCCACACAGCTTTTATTGCAGAAAAGAAGGGAGCTATACAAAGTGAGAGTACATTCCGGAGAGGAACAGGTCAGTCTCCAGGAATGGAGAAAGATGTTGGGGACTCTGAGGTTTTTTCCTGGTCCCAAGGAAGGCTTATGGGAGCTGCGGGATGTTATCACATGATTGATATATATGATTGACAGGTGTTCTTACAACAAAGTTGCAGCTCCGCAGGTGTGTATGCCTCAAAACCTCAAGTTCCTGCTTTTTGCTGTTGTTACCTGGGTTTTCCTGTGGTCACTTCCCCCAGGCTTCTCCCCACCTATAATCCACCACCCTTCTGGCCTGTATCTGCCACCTGCAGATTTGGTCCCTGCCTAACAATCACAAAGTATATAAGGCTGTAAAGCACCCATCTCTTTACTAAAAGAGAAAAAACTCTTCTTTTTCTTTCTTCCTCCCTTTTTTCCTCTTAGCTTTTTTTCTTTTTCTTTGCTACTTCCTCCCTCAAACCTTGTCTGGGCTCTCTCACCTTTTACTAACATACAGCATTTGAATAATAATGAACAAGTAAGGAAACAGCACTATAAACATAATTTCATTAATCACATTACTCCTTGCTATAATATATTGTTTGATCATATATTTCTGAATAAAAAGGAGCAAAACTGAACACAAGTTAGATTTCTTTCTATGCCTCTGTGTGTGTGTGTGTGTGTGTGTGTGTGTGTGTGTGTGTGTAGATAAAAGGGAATATCACGGCTACTTGATCATTTCTTTGAACCTGTATTTTGCCATAAAAGTTAGACCAGTGTTTTGTAATTGTGGTGTTATTACATTTGGGGCCAGATAATTATTTGTTGTGAGGGCCTGTCTTTTTCATTGTAGGATATTTACCAGCATCCCTGGCCTCTACCCACTAGATGCCAATAGCATCTTCCCCAAATTGTGAGAACCAAAAATGTCTCCAGACATTGTCAAATGTCCCCTGGGGTAAAAATAAATTGCCCCCTGTTCAAAACTACTAGGTTAGACTCTTCCATTTATTATTTCTATATTTCTTAAATTTATTCAGACTTTAAACCTTATATGTTCTCAGAAACTATAGAATCCTAGCTTTTGATACCAAATATTTGGCCCCAAACTTACTAACGTAAAGATCATTTGATCGTATAACATTTTAAAATATAGATTTGTAATATTCCTTCAACACAGAGGGTGCAGGACTGGGGCCTAATGATAATGAGTCTAATGTTAAGTAACTTGTGTATGAAAAATATTAAAGTGGAAATGCCCAGTAGGCAACTATAGATATGGAGGGAAATTTAGGAAACAGATTAGTGATGGAGATGCAAGTTGGTAAATAGTATTGGTGGTGATACAGGTTGAAGATGAGAGAGTGCGTAAGGTAATTGAAGAAAACAGTGTAATTAGAAAAGAGCAGAACACAGAGGTCCCTACTGAGGAGAAACACATACTTGGCTGTTAAAACAGGGAATTGTGTCTGAGAAGGAGACAAAGAAGGAGATGTTAAAGATGAAGAAAGGTAATATATAAACCATGGTAATATATATTGGCATAATAGTGAAGTAGTAATGATGATGAAGATAACTCAGCAAGGATACAAATGTAGAAATAATATAAAATCACACAAGGAAAACATGATTGGAAACATGTAGTGATTAAATGACCTTTGATGAATGTTAGGAATGCAAGTTTAGCAAATAAAGTCTGTATTATATAGAATTAAGGTTAAAAAATACAGTTCAACCAATATTTGAGTGTCCTTAATGATTTGGCTGCAATACTAGCTGCTAAGTCTTGAGAAATAGAGGTAGCCAGTTGCAAA
>NW_012145412.1:2207652-2208905 GCF_000956105.1 Propithecus coquereli
TAATTACTAATTCATTTCTAAGTAACTTTATAATACATCCATGGTTATCAAAAGAATGAAGACAATTCACTACATATTTCCTACAATTCTTTCATGTAAGATCCTCTTGCAAATACTTCAAAATTCTTCAAAATTCACATGTTTGTAATGAATGGAGTTTGGAAAACCAAGGTTTTAATTTCATTCTGTCTGCTCAGTGTGTATGTGTGTGTCTGGAGTTGGGGGTGGGGGGCAGAGGTGGTGAACAGTAGGGGACTCATCAATGAAAAACTGTTTTTGGTATTGTTTTCCCAATTATCTTTTAACTTTTTAATTTTCTCTCCCTTCCGTCTTTTTAGGAACTTTCCCTTTCTTTTCTCATTCTCCTCTCCCTTTCCCATATACCTCTTGATGATAAAATACAGGTGGAGAAGGGGACGGTAGGTGAAGCAAAACTGGTAGGAGTTGAACAGGGGGAGACTAAAAGGAAGAAATGTTCTCCCTGATTCCGTCCTCACTAGAATGGAATTCTTCTCCAAAAGCCAAGAACTGAGAGTAAAGAAAAAAAATAGCAATAAGTAATAAGCCTATGAAGACTGTTCAACCTCAGTGTCAATATGAGAAATGTAATTTAGACTAATGAGATAACATTTCTTAACTTTCAAAGGAGAAAAGCTTTTAAAATAATAAATGTTGGAAAAAGTAAGGAAAAAGAGGCATTTCCTCATACTGTACTGCACAACCATATGGAAAAGCAATTTACTAAATGTTCATTTGTTTTGGTATTCTTAAATACCTTATTATGATTACAATCACAGATGTGGACAAAGATCTGTGTTCAAGAATGTTTATCGCAGTGTTTTCTATAATAGTAAGAAAAATGAAATAATTAAGGTCAAAAATAGCAGAATGGCTAAATATAATTGCATATCCATATGACAGATTATTATACAATTATTAAAATGGCATTCTTAAGCAATACTTAAAGGGAATATGATAACTCTAAATTATTGAAAGATAAAAAGTTATTCAAGTTTGATCTGTAGGTTGTAAAATATATTGAGAGATTAGAGAATCAGATGGAATATGTAGCATCATTAACAGTCATCTCAGAATGTTCACATTTTCTGAATTTTTTTCTCCTTTGCTTTTTTAGTATTCTCAAAATTTTCTGTAAAGATTCATTTATTTCATAAAGAGTAAATCATTTACATCCAAATAATACTTTTAAAGTGAAAAGCATTGCCATCCACACAATTTTTTTTTGGTCCTCA
>NW_012145412.1:2220070-2221533 GCF_000956105.1 Propithecus coquereli
GGGACAAACAAGTAAATTATTTTCACTATTTTCCCAACCTTCATTGGATGGGCTGCAGAAACTCTTTATTGCATATTTTCCACACTGCTAAACATTAACATCTATTGAGAAAATAAAAAGGTAGAGCATCTTTGAGTCTCTTTTGAGCTTTTCTTTTACATGGTGTGTCACATTAATGCTGCCCTACAGGGAAATAATCAAAGAACTTTAATATAATACTATGGTTCAGAAAGGAAACATGACAGCAGTGTATTTCTGCAAATTGAATTTAATGAGCTTCTTAGCACTGGGAGAGTGACTCTTTGAAACAGAAGCTATTCAATTGAGATCATTTTGATTATAATTAAATCTTTTATATTTACCACAGGGACAAGTTTAATCTTAATTAGACATTTTTATGAGGAGGTGAAGGCACACAATTTATATTTTCTTGATCACATAGCGAAAGAGTCAGAAGGTAAAGGATAAAAACCAAAATGGTGACCCTTTCAATAGAAAATAAAAATAAGTATTTTCAAGGTTCTTTGAGAGGAATGAGTTGGACAAAGTCACTAACATGAGTTTGGCATGGACACGTGCATATACATAAAAGGAAGGATAAATAAAATAGTATCTATTTTATTTTCTATGACGTAGCCTTTTCTAAAATACTGAAATCATGTTTTGTGTAAAGGATTATCCAATTAAGTGACAAAACTATTTATTAGAATGGATCCAGTATAGAGATGGTTGTTTTAGTAGAAAGTGCTCTTCAATTGGATTCTCAAGACAATTCAAGCAATAATTATTACATTTTAAAATCTGGGGCAAGTAGCTTAATCTCTGTGGAGCAAATTTCATTCCTCATAAAGTAGAAGTAATATTTCCCCCTTAGTTAATGTGATAATTATGTGAGATAAGAATGTGAAAGTACATTGTAAACTTTAGATTGATATATAGATTTAGCCTATTAATATTAATGCAAATACATCGTGATTGTGACATTTCTGTAATTTATTCTAAAGGGTGCTAAGATTTTACCATTTAAAATATTTTTACTTTACACACTGCATGTGTGGAGGTAAGTGAATATTACAATAAAAGAAAAAGAACAATAAAAATCAATGTCTGTTTCTATAATTGATATTTTCCCAACCATGTAATATCCAGACTGTCTCGTGTTTAAACAAAATGACAAGACAGGAAAGTGGATGGCTCGAGGGATTTCTTGAGGATTAATCTGTTTGGTGTTAGACTCAAGCTGTAAGTTTTAGCTAAGTTGTCTTTAATCATCTAAGATGTTCAATCATTTCCCAGAAATTGAAACATGCAAAACGTCCCTCCCCTCAACTTCACGTGGGAATGGCTGCTCAAAGAATGACATAGAGGGCATCCAACAGAAAAGATTGTATAATGTTCTGAATTCCAAAGCCATTATAACAAATTTTCTTCTTTACTAAGAAGCTGTGTCATTAAAAAAATAA
>NW_012145412.1:2221583-2222155 GCF_000956105.1 Propithecus coquereli
AAACTAAATTCAAAAGTTAGGTAAAGTTTTTAAAGGTTAGCATGAGAAATTGTTTTTCATGCAGTCTCTAGACTGATTATTTAATTGAATTAATTGAGTTTTTGGAAGTTAACCAAAGCACCCTATTGTTTTAGTGTTGGATAGAAGCATCCATATATTGTATTATATTGCATTTTATTTTAGTCTTGATATCCTTGTTTGATAAACAAAATAGTGAAAAGACAAATGTTGGATGTGTGTATATATACACACATACACACATATATATGTGTGTATATATATGTATACACACATATATATGTATACACACATATATATGTACACACACACACACATATTTCTGTAATTCTCAACAGCTTTCAAAATTTCCAACTGCATAATATCCTCTCTTTCTGCGGGGCCTCTTTAATGATAGTAACATGTTTTGCATAACAGATGTGGTATCACTTTATAATTGTAGGTATGACTATTGAAATAGAATACATTTTTTAAAAATATTTGGATGTATTATTTTTTACCAATCATTTCAGCTGTGCCTATCTTATCTGCAATCTTTAAGAAATTTCCTATTT
>NW_012145412.1:2223820-2224921 GCF_000956105.1 Propithecus coquereli
GCATACCATGAATGCATTTTTGATAAAAGTAAATGTATAGTAGCATGGTATAAGCATCACCCTATACGTTCAGCCCAAATACGAGACCATTTTGTCTAATTAATACTTCTAAATATCAACAATTAACAAAGAAAGAAAAAGATAATTTAGTATAGCAGAATATTGCATGGAGAGATTATCTGCAGAGAATTCCCTCAACTTTCTAAGGCCTTGTCAGCATCATCCCATGAACAAAGAGAATTTCTCAAGGTCTCATGTTTAGAATTTGTTTTTGCAATAAGGGGCTTTTCCTTCCATCCTCTGATTCTCCAGTGATTTGCAGTTTCTTTCTAATTTTCTCTGCCTTGTTTTCACTTCTACATTTTGAAAATGTTCATATTTTAAGTTCTTTGAATGGTGCCCTGAACTTTTCGGAAAAAGGGAACTACAAAGGTCTAACTTTCAAAATAATATGATAATCTGCTAGAAATTGCCCCTCTATATATTGAAAGAACTGGTAGAGAAGTGAAGAAAGCAGCAGAGAGACGTTGCTCTTTGCCTCCCCACCCCCTTTCTTTCTTCAGCCCCTCTGCCTGGAGATTGAACACCCCCACTGACATTGTCAACAAAGCTATTATTCCACTCATTGGTCAATACATGTTCATTTTCTGCTAAATGCCTGGGAAATTGATGCCAGGGTATGCTGATCTCCTTTGTGGGTTCATATTCTCAGGGATAATAATGCTTAATCTGTATTATGCACATCCCTTTTTATGAGGCAGGGGAGAATTAAATCATAACTTACCTGCATGAAAACTCAGATTCAAAGGAGCAAATAAAAATGGTTGGCATCTGTTTCTTGAGAAAACAAATGAGGCCTGACCACTTCAATCTTGTAAGAGAAAGTAGATTTCTTGCTTATCTTCATGAAAAACCTCTGCCTGCCCACGGAGACCAATGGTGAAACAAGCAGTCAAATGTACCACCCCTCCAAATCAGAAAATTACCCATTCAAGAGACACAGTTCTCTAAAATGTGTAAGTTTTAGCCCCCGGAGGAGAGAACAAGCTTATTCAAAATACATGAATATTTTGGAAAGAGTCTCTATAACTTCAATTAAAG
>NW_012145412.1:2224971-2226386 GCF_000956105.1 Propithecus coquereli
TGAACGTGATCCATCTTATTCCCATAAACAAGCTAAGCTACATCAATTTGTGCAGTGTGTGCTTCTGAAACAATTTTTCTGTGCTGCTATGCATAGGTTCAACATTACCTACGTTTTATTGGCTGCTGGGACTCTGCTGTCTTCTTAAAACAGACTGTCCCCATTAGCCTAAGACACCTTGTTGCCTTGTGGCACTTGGAACTTAACTTCTGTAATGTTTCTGTATAGCCACGGGAGTCAATAAAAGAAAAACAACAACAGCAACACAACTGTCTGGCACTTCCAGGGTAATACATTATGAGTGTATAAATACAAAAGCAGCATTTAGCTCTTATTACCTTTAGCAAACAGGAACTCTGTTTCTCTGAATTGTACTCATTGGTGGACTGTAATTGATTGCTGCTCTCAAATCATTTATTTTATAAAACTCAATAAAAGAACGTGATGAAATGTGCCAGATGATTTCCACAGAGAGTAAGAATGAAAAAGCAAGCAAAGGAAGCAACCTCGATTTACATTCACTACTTATTTTCTCAAATGCTGTCCCAATCTTAGATGGAAGACTGCTCATTTCTCCTCAGCACTTCCAGACCTAATGGGTAAAGCAAATTTCCCTGATGTTCTGTTTACCTCATTCTTGCTTTTATTTCCTTTGATAAAGACCTATTGGTTTTAAAGATTGCAGGGGGTTTATTTTAGATTGTGATTCCGGTTCAATTACTTCCAGCTACATTGGTAAAGCGCAGAAGAGAGCTTCAGAAGGTAACAGAGCTCGTATGCATTACCTTCCATCTCCCAGGTAGCAAATGCAATTGTTTTGCTTTTCACGGTCTCAAAATGACTAGATATCAGCAGCTTACACCCCGCAGGGCAAATCAGGATGCGGCATAAAGTGTTTGGAATTGTTATGTTGGCATTGATAGCAGAACAGTAATAACAGAGTGTGTCTGGACACAATAGGGCTTTTGGCAATGTCAACTACTCACTCCCCAGTAGAGAACAGACTGTGTCATTGTGTCATTCCAACTCACCTTTTATTTTCCTTCCTCTTCCTTGACCTGGAGAATTTTTTAAAGATGAATTAACTCCTCCTTCCTTGCCAGGGACGCATTGTGATTCAATAGCTGACTCCTGTATCTCTTGCTGTGTAGCTCAAAGATAACTTTTTCCAAGAATCTCTGTTCCCAAAGGGTTTTCTTGTTTATCTAGCTTGCCTCTCGTCTAAGTCATTGTGGTAACTTCCTAAATGCATTTAGCAGCTAAAAAACTTATGGGACGTGTATCCTTAAGGGTGGAAAAAAGGAGAAATGTAAAGAAAGTCTGTAGATTATTACCCCCGCCAGACACTCTTACACATACACTCTCTCTGTTTCTTTCTCTCTCTCTCTGCTTCATTTAGAACTATTTTGCAATTG
>NW_012145412.1:2230191-2231530 GCF_000956105.1 Propithecus coquereli
CTCATTGTAAATGGAGATTCTAAGGGTACCTACCATGTAGAATTAAATCAGTTAATAAAGCCCATGAAAAACTCGAAAAAAGATCTCATATACTGTAAACCCAGAATATTTTTCAGTATTTTAATTCATTATAATTATTTTTAGATTGAGGAAAAAAGTAAAGAAGTTAAAAACTTGCTTAAAGTTCACAGAAAATAGCTGAGTTGGGTAAAAACTCTCTACTGGGATCAAGTCCAGTTCTCTCTCTCCTACTTCAAGTCCCCTCTATTTTGAATGCATAGCACAATCAGCAAATATTTTCTAAATGAATGCATGACAGAATAAGTAAATGAGTGAGAGACTAAATTGTTACATAAGTTGCAAATGCAACTATGGGTAAAGCGAGGAATCATTCAATCAACAAAAAAATGTATGTGTCCGGAACCGTGTTAAATCTTGTAAGGAGATGAAATTATTTCAGAACTAGAAAGTACATTAGAAATCATTTAGTCCAGTGGTTTTCAAAGTTTCACAAACTTCACAATGATAGAAATTCAAAAGGGAAATGTTTCCACAGTAATATCTAAATAGGAACAAAGTTAAACTAAGCTTCAATCCCAGGTCCTTTTAGTTTGTAAATGAAAGACAGAGAAATTTTCAATTCTTTGTTGAGCTTGATTCTTCCTATAAATATTGTTTGGGAATAATCCTCTACATCAACTGTAATTTTCAGAAAATGAATAAATCAAGACCAAAAATAAGAAGTCACTAAAGCACTTTAATACAACTCATTTGTTTTAGTTTGGATTTCCTCTAACGTAGACCCTGAAACAAGAATTTGTATACAAGTAGTTTATTTGAGAGACAAACTTAGGGAATACATGAAGTAGTGGGAAGTGAGATGGGGAAGAGAGGAGAGGCAACAAAAGTGTGTTGATAACCAGATCACTGCCATGGGCAGCAGGGGTTCATTAAAGTGGGGGCACTCTGAGAGAAGGTGTGGAGCAGTGTGCACATGTGTTCCTCCGAGGTGTGGGTTGAGGTGCTAACTCCCACACACTTCTTGCTAGTATTTCTTACAGACCAGAGACTGTTAGCAAGAGAATGTCTCTAGTCAGAGAGAGACAGGAAGTGTAAGGTGTTCTTACCAGTTGTCTACAGATGACCTCTAAGCTGAGCCAAGAGGCTATGACCAGGAAAAGGCAATGTCTGGCACACAAAGTCTTAACTTGAAAAAAGCAGTCCTTAAGATATTTGGTTTAGCTTTGGATCTTTGCTAAATTAGTGATATTCTAAAAGGCAAATGATAAACTGGAGAAAATATAAATATGACAAATAATAAATTTTATCCTTCATATAA
>NW_012145412.1:2233330-2235455 GCF_000956105.1 Propithecus coquereli
CACAATTCTTATAAGATTGATCAGACAGACAAGAGTTCAAATCCCACACTCTTACCTGCTAGGTAAATAACTCGCCTCTCTAGGTCCTCTTCCATAAATGTGAACATTCACAGTATAGACCCCATGGGTTATGAGATTTAAACAAGATAATGCAGAAATTCCAGCAGCTAAACTATTTTTCTTTGTTCTTTTTCTTATTTATACATCTAAAAAGGTGTTATAATCTCTACTATAGTGCTAGTAAACAGTAAACTCTCTATGATCCTTAGCTATTGTTACCACTTTTAAAAGTAGAAAACAATAACTTATTTCCTTAACTCAGAGATGCCCCTGTAAGAAAGGACTCACTGCCCAGCAACAAGGAGTATGATTAGCTAAATATCTTCAGTTATTATTTCTTCAGGATCTGCCTTAGCTTTTAAGTCAAGGACATACGCTTCTTGGGGCAAATCCCAGCCAAGGACCAAGCAAGTCAATGATAGCTGAGATCAGCTTTTCTCAGAGTATCCCTCAGCCAATAACTGAGCAAGGCAATGGTACAATGGTCATGACTTAGTCATTTGCACCCAAGGTAGGACTTCTCTAATGGATCGTCTTTTTTTCTAGAACTCTCATTGGACTGAAGAGTCTTTGTCATGTCTACATCCCAATCTGGTGGCCCTGATTGTCTAATACTGCTTTGGCCTTTGTTCTTCCATAGGCATTACACCTAACTGCATCTCCACATTACTTCCTAGTGAACACAACCAGCTCATGGCTTAATGCAGGTAGTGAAGGATGGGTTCATGTCAAGGTTTTTTGACTTCCATACTATTGACATTTTGAGCCAGATAATTTTTGTTGTGGGATCTGTTCTGTGATTCAAGGATGTTTAGCAATGTTGTGGGCGTCAACCCATTAGATACCAGTAGCCACGCTCCCTGCCAGTTCTTATAACCAAAAATGTTTCTGGACATTGCCATGTGCCTTCCAGTGGAGGACGACCACTTATTCTGGCAAATTCTTTCACTTTACCTGTGAAAAAACTCGAACCCAAATAGTTAACTTTAGTTGTCTAGCTCATAGTTTGCTAAACTAAAGACAAAAGTGTACCTTGAACACAAGTTTCTGTTTGTCTTAATCAGTTCAGGCTGCTATAAAAAAGTACCATAGATGGGGTGGCTTATAAATAACATAAATTTATTTCTCTCAAGTCTGGAGGCTGGAAGTTTGAGATAAGGGTGCCAGAATGGTCAGGTTCTGTTGAGGGGTTCCTCCTGGATTCTAGACTGTTGACATCTCTTTGTATTCTCACAGGGTGGAAAGAAAGGGGGTTAGCTCTCTGGCATCTTCTTATGAGAGCATTAATCCCATGAATGAGGTCTCTGCTCTCATGACCTTATTACCGCTCAAAGGTCTTACCTCCAAAGACCATCACATCAGGGATTAGATCTCAACATATAAATTTAGGGGGGACACAAACATTCAGTCTATAACACTGCTATTTTTTTATACAGGGCTCTTTTTACATTTTTAATTGGAAAAATAAAACAGAATTTACATGAAAAATACCATCATCCTCTATTTTCAGACTGGACTAGCCTTAGGTGAAAAATTTCAGAACAAAAATATTGTTCTCTGTTCTTTTTCTTATTTACACCTCCTTGAAGAAGGTGCTGTAACCTCTACCTCATCCCAGCCCTGAAAACGATGAAGTTCTTCCACCACCTGGGTTACATGTTTAGATTGCTTCTGCTTATTTGGTTCCTTATGGAAACACTTGAAAGTCATTGTGGTTCATTATGTGTGAAACTGTAAATTGGTCTCCCGTCAATCAAACATTTTTCCTAAGTGTCTGTCCTGTGCAGATTGGCCTTCTATATAACCTTCTGTGTCATCTCTTGTAAAAAGTTTTGCACAGCATTTCACTCCCCTGACCTCTCCACTGAAATGGGGCATTCTGTGGTCATGTAGCATCCATCCTGTGGCTACAGCACTCAGCTCTCAGCCATCCCTATTACTGTCATCTCCTTATCTGATTTCTCCTTCTGCTCTGTGGACGCCTTGTGCATGAAAGCCCAAGGCTTTCAGTAGTTTATGCCTAATTCCTGAATTCTTAACTCAGGAAATATTTTTGAAATGAATG
>NW_012145412.1:2239655-2241176 GCF_000956105.1 Propithecus coquereli
CTATGACTGCTGAATTTTTATTCGAG
Source organism: Propithecus coquereli (assembly GCF_000956105.1). Lineage (NCBI taxonomy): Eukaryota > Metazoa > Chordata > Mammalia > Primates > Indriidae > Propithecus > Propithecus coquereli. The sequence continues at coordinate 2,239,682 of NW_012145412.1, forward strand.
GTGAGAATATTGTATAAGTATTTTGTAATATTGTAAAGTGAGCTTATTTTACAGAGGTTTTATGTACCACTCCAGCATAATTTTGCCAAAGATTCTAAGAGGTGTACCAATGACATTATTATGATGGGTATAGATTTAAGCTAATTTGGGGTTCTGAGGCTACATGGACATGCATTTACACACAGTGTGCATAAGCAGCAAGACTTATATTTCATCAGAGTCCATGTTTTCCCTCCTCACATCTCTGACTGTGATATATTTCCTCATTGGCCCTCTGTACTGGTGGGTGGATTTTTCTGTTCTTTCTTTTTATTGCAGAGGGGAGAGCTCTAGTGGAGTTGCAGTTATACGTATGGGCCTAACTGGCTCCTGCAGAACCAAACCTTTTCTACTGTTTCTGCATAGGTTTTTAAAAATACACATCTACTTCCTCCCCCATTCTCAAATCTACACACTTATCTTAGACAGCTGCAATACCTATAATCAATTTTCTCTGTTTCTCCCCACTCCCTTCCCCCTGGCACCTAGAAATCTCTCTCTTTCTTTTGATATCACTTATTCATTTTTAAATGGCTATATTTTATCCACATATTTGTGGCAGGATTTCCAAGTTTTCTTTATTAGCCATTTTGCCAAATATAGAGCGGTCTCTATAAATAACTGATATGAAGGTTATAATAATATTGAATAGTATCTTAGGAAACAGTCTCTGTTTTCTGTATTAAAAAAAAACAGTTTAAATAATAGGAATGTATGGTTCCTCAGATATTTTTATGGCAGTGTCACGTGTGGGGAGGTGGTGGTGGTAGTGTAGAATGCTAAAGGAATGCCTATCCTACCTATACTGAGTGTTATCCAGTGGTCCCCAGCAAGAGGGCAGCATTTCCCTAATTTTACCTCACTGCACCAAGCCTTTGCTTCTTTTCTGCATTGCACCAGCATGAGGCAAACAATGTGAAGAGAACAAAAGATGGCTACAATTTCTTTTTTGGATTATACTCATACGTATCACCTGGTATTATTCTATTCTTGGTCACTGTTTCTTTCTCTCCCTTGGATCCAGCCATCTTCTGTCTGCCAAGAGTTTCTCACAATTCTATAAATATCCCTCTCTTGTATAGTATTTTCTACACTTGGAGGTGCAGAACAGCCAGCAACCCAACTAGTTCTCCATCCTGTCTGGAGTATCTCAAATCACTCAATTATCAGAATACGGGTTAGTGACCTTATCAGTAATTGATTGTGAAAGAGTGTATAAATCAAGATGCCTTTAGGTAAAATGTATTTTATGATTGGAAAGTAATTTTTAATACCCATACTATTGGTATGAGGCACCCAGTAAGAACTACACTGGACAAATTTTTATGATCGGTTTTTCTGTGGCAGATATTTATTCATCTATCCCTTTTGTAACTATTTATTGAACACATTACCCTGTGTCCAGCAGAGTGAGGTGTTTTTATGCCTGAAATCCATATTCATTTAACTACTCCCC
>NW_012145412.1:2246238-2248132 GCF_000956105.1 Propithecus coquereli
CTTGGTAAAGAATGGCAAAACGTATCAGGTGATTGCTCATGAAAACTTCTCTCCCTCTAATATTTTTATTTTTTCCCCCAATGTTGCCTAAAGTTCAGTTGATTATGTGAGGATTATATAAGAAAGGATATAGGTTCCACAACAATAAGTTGTTTGTTCAGCAACCCAAACAAATTATACACAACTCCATTAAATAATATGCATAATCGGAATCTTCATTTTTTGCTCCTTAACTTTTTCTTTTTCCCTTAAGAGTAGGCTTATGTAGTGTTCTGACTCTAATTTTCTAAGAGATTCATAGAAATTCTTTCTATCTATGCCTCCATTAAACTGAGACTATTTCTGAGGCTCAAATATCAAGTGAATTGTCTAAATGGCCATCAAACAGTGTGAAGTGAAAAAGTAAAAGTCTCTGTGTACCCTCTTAATTGTTACTAATCTCAGCCATCACATTACAAATTGGCTATTTTTTTTTAATGAAAACATGATATATCTGAGATTTCATTCCTCTGACAAACAGATTAATTATCTTTCACACTGTGTGATGTTAGCTTGTTTCCACAACGATAAAAACTCTGAAAATGAGGTTAGAGATTCATTGCTAAGGCGTATCACGGAAGGTCTGTGTATCTGGAAGAGCTTTGCAATTGGGAAATTTCTAATTTATGGTGATAAAAGTAGTTTTCTTGTCAAGATCCTAGAGCTGATCTACAATCAGAATGACATAGCAAGAACTTGTCCTCAAAATAAGGATGATTAAAATATCACTTCCAAGGGGGAAATCACTGAGAAAGTAAATATGCAAAGTATTATACTAGTTGTTGTTAACATTCTCATTTATCCACTGCTATGGTTTGATGTTCTATCCCCCAATATTCCTGTGTTGAAGTCCTAACTCCCAAGATAATGGTTTTAGGTGCTGGGGCTATTGGGAGGTGATTAGGTAAAGAGAGCAAGTAAAGTTTTCATGAATGAGATTAATGCCCTTATAAGAGTGGCCAAGAGAGACTTCTTGCCCCTTCCACCATGCGAAAACACAGTTAGAGGTCACCATCCATGAAACGTATGTCTAAAGCTCATCTCCACCAGACACTGAATCTGCCATCACCTTGATCTTGGACTTCCCACCCTCCAGAACTATGAGAAATAAATTTCTCTTATTTATAAATAACCCAATCTATGATATTTTGTTATAGCAACCCAGACAACCACCCGCTTCAATGATAAGCAGCTAACAACTTGCCTAGTCTTGCAACTTGTCCCAAGACAAAAATCTCAGAAACAAAAACAAAGCATATTCCTTCATTTAACCAATTGTTTATTGAATACCTGGTATATGTTGAGAACGTGAACAAGAGACACGATCTCTGCCATTGACAAATGCACATTTTAGAACAGGTACAGACAATGAATGTGCTTAAAATTGGTTTTAGAAAGTGATAGGTATTATGAAAAAATAAAGCAGAGTAGTGATAAAGGAGATGAGTGGGAGACAAATATATAAAGATATCAGAGATAATAATACATATTCTGAATAAGGAAAAGAATGAAGGAATGAGACATTCAGAGGGATGCAAAAATCCTAAGGCAGAAATTCACTTGTATTATAGAAAGTGAAAGACAATCAGTGTCGCTGCAACAGAATGCATAAGATCAAGAGTAGCAGGAGCTGAAGTAGCAGTAGCAAACTTTCTTCACCTGCTTCCCAATCCCTTAATTGGAATTTTTAAATTCCTATGTGTGTGTCTCACCTCTAACACTAGTTTATGTCCCGTCCCTTAAGCCTTTATACTTGTGGATATTTTCTAACATTGGAAATACTTAATATTTCCAGATTAATATGAGATACTCTAACAAACAGTGGTAATACATTTTGTGAAATATTTGCTAAAAA
>NW_012145412.1:2248182-2251189 GCF_000956105.1 Propithecus coquereli
AACATTTAGATAGGCCTGTAGTGTATAAAGCATCATGTCTAATATCTCTTCTGATCTCACCAATTCTTACCATCAGGGCTGCTATTCCTCTGAGAACCCTGGCTATTTGCTGTCAACTTCGATTCTGATTGAACAGCGTCCTTGCCATACGAGCTGTTGAATATTTTCAATATCATTCTTCAGAACAACATGATATATGATTTTGTTATCGTCTACTTAAAAAAAGAAAAGGAGAGGAGACTGAAAATGAGATGAATGACTTGACCAGAGTTCATAAAGGGAGGTGGGTCACACTGATTGGAAATGACCTACCCACTCTAACCTCAGGGCTCTATCCATGATATCAAAACTTGGTAGTTCTTTTGACATTTATTTTAGCCTCAGATCCTCTTGAAATTAATAATAAAAGTCAAATCAGTTAGGTAGGGCTGATTTCCTAAACATTTTAAAAAGCAAGACATGTTTCTTTCTCTTCTGGTAGAGGGATCACCAATGGAATCAAACCGATTTATAGAATTAAGAATATTAAAAATACTGCATCCTATTTTATATGAGGGTGGGGGTATGCTGGAAAAATGCCTTATGGCAGCCTATGTAATGACTGAGAATTGACATAACTGGTGGGTAAGAAAAAGAGGAACCCATCGACTTAAACTCAAGAAAGCTATGGCTCCTGAAGATACAATTTGTGTGGTGATTCCATAACCTACACTGGTATCTTAGTCACCATCATTAATTTCTTTCCTTGCAACAATTCATCCTCCATATATATGTGCATCAGTGGATCTGAAACCATGCATTGAAGAGCTAAAAGGTTTCCTTTGGAACTCCTTATTGGAAGAAAGCATTGAAGGAACTGGCAGAGTGCCTGGCATCCTTCCTAACTAACCGTAAGAAGTATCTATTGATCATTATATATTGTACTTGTGCTTAAATTTTCCATTAAAATGAGGATGCTTGTCTTAAAGTAAGTTTATAAACTGCTGTGTGAAGCACACAGCATCTTACTGAAAGATGAGCCATTAAGACACTTTCTAAATCTGATTTTGGATAAATTATGCCACTTTTCCAAAATTCAGTAAAAAATGATTGTTTTTGAAAAAAGAAATACCTACCTCTGGGGTTGCTAAGTTGGTGAAGTCATATATATGTTGTTGCCTTTTAACTAGTAGAATAAGACACCAACATTAGGTGTTACTATTATAGTCTCATCAGTGCTACCCTTGATGGCCAGCCACCATACCTGACTTAATTGGAGTATAAGTATACTTGGTAAAGAATGGCAAAACGTATCAGGTGATTGCTCATGAAAACTTCTCTCCCTCTAATATTTTTATTTTTTCCCCCAATGTTGCCTAAAGTTCAGTTGATTATGTGAGGATTATATAAGAAAGGATATAGGTTCCACAACAATAAGTTGTTTGTTCAGCAACCCAAACAAATTATACACAACTCCATTAAATAATATGCATAATCGGAATCTTCATTTTTTGCTCCTTAACTTTTTCTTTTTCCCTTAAGAGTAGGCTTATGTAGTGTTCTGACTCTAATTTTCTAAGAGATTCATAGAAATTCTTTCTATCTATGCCTCCATTAAACTGAGACTATTTCTGAGGCTCAAATATCAAGTGAATTGTCTAAATGGCCATCAAACAGTGTGAAGTGAAAAAGTAAAAGTCTCTGTGTACCCTCTTAATTGTTACTAATCTCAGCCATCACATTACAAATTGGCTATTTTTTTTTAATGAAAACATGATATATCTGAGATTTCATTCCTCTGACAAACAGATTAATTATCTTTCACACTGTGTGATATTAGCTTGTTTCCACAACGATAAAAACTCTGAAAATGAGGTTAGAGATTCATTGCTAAGGCGTATCACGCCCTGATTTTTCAGCAAGGTGTGTGGCATTCAAAAATTGTGTCCAAGGGGAGAGTGGAACATTTTTGCATTCTGTAAATATGTATTGAGTTCTTACACGCTTACCATGTGTCAGATGTTGAACTTGGCATAGAAGATAAAGTGGTGAACAAGTCAGACAAGCTGTCTTTGAGGTGCATATATTCCATTGGCTAGGCATTAATATAAGATAAATTGTGAAAATGCTGTACGGTGTTGATACTAGGGAGATCACGGAAAGGGAAACTAATCTAGATTTAGTAAATCAGAAAGGATGCTATGTTGAGGACTGAGTGTGAGGAAAGGGTAAGCCAACTGTGCTCTACTTGGTTTCCCAGCTACTCTGCTGTTTTTGTCCTCTCATAACACCTAAGACCAGGGCAAAACCAATTTTTCTAGGGCTTAAACATCATAGAATTTTTAGAGGCTTTCTTTAGGGGAAATGAAAAGAAAGTTATACATACAAAATTGAGTATGAAATCAAGTATTTATTTTAAATATGGAAAATAATCAATTATAAGAAAATTTTGGAATTTTAGGGATTCAAATTCTTTTCTCCTAAACTCATTTTAGGCATTTTCCAGAAATGCTTATATAGATATACTTTCTGATTGCAACCTAAATTTCCAGCCCCACCTAGAACATTCTACAACTTGTGGTAATTCCCAGCTCTGGTAAGGTCCTATGCAAGGTGTCTTGAAGCTTAAGTTTCATTAAATGTATAATAAACTCAACTTCTCAGTGAAATCAACTTTAAAGTAACACATAGTAAAAGTCTGGCTTTGTACATGCTATGACTTTTGGGAATTTGCTGAAACTCCAGAGAATAAATCATACTTCAGAGTCCTAGGTTATAACACTGGCTCTGATTTTGATACACTTGGATTTGAATTTTAGTTGTACCAGTGATTGGCTGTGCAAACTTGGGTACATGACTCAAACTTTTTGAGACTCAGCCTTTTCTTCTAGGAAATGGAGATAGTAATGATACCAATCATTTAGAATTCTGACAAAAATTAAAGAAATGATTGTGCAAAGCTTTTAGCACAGAGCCTACAGAAAATGGTAATCGTCATTATGATTATCTTTTGAAGTAATTTTGGCAC
>NW_012145412.1:2263504-2267061 GCF_000956105.1 Propithecus coquereli
GTCAAACCAAGGATCAAACCCAAGGTGTATGCCCTTGTAAGTTACCATTGACACTCTGTCTGCTCCTGTTATCCTCTTTCTTAAAGACAAAAACCAAAAATCAATTCTTCTAGCCCCACAGTTTCTACAACCTTTCTCTGAAGTACCTTGACTTTGGGACAAATATAAATTAGAAGTGAATGGAGGGAGGAAAATCTCTCTAGTTTCTATTCCATTGGGTCATTATTTTTTAAAGATAAGTAAGATTGAACTGTAATTTACAGCTGAGAGTTCTGCAAGGTTTACTTTCTTTCTCCTCTCCTTACCTGTATTTGCCTCTTTCATTATAGATTAATGATGGTGGTGAGCAACAGAGCTTTTCTCAGGTATCAGTACAAAAAATAATCAGTAGAAAATATGAGGATTTTGTCCAGAAGAAGTTGAAATGGGACAGAAAATTCCGACTTTAGAGACAAGAAAACAAGGAAACAGAATATTAAGATATGCGTTTTCCCTCGTCAAACTTCATTGTAACCACTATTTTTATGTAGATAATTTTAAAAGTTTCTGTATTTGTGTGTGTTTTTCTCTCTCTCTCTCTCCTTAAGAGGGAGAGAAAAATGACCACATATTGATTGAGGACACATTGGTTTGGAAAATTGCCAAAAATAGATACATTTATCAAGTGCAACTGTTTCTGTGTTTTTAAAATTGATCTCTGAAGCCACAGCAAATATCATGTGTGATTTACTTTCCACAAAATGAGAAGTAAATGCAGCAAACTTTGGATGCCAAATGCCATTTATAAACATATTTCTTACTAGAAAGGACCTTAGATATCAGATCAGTGTCATCGGAAACACTGAGGAATCTTTAAAAAATTAATATATCTCAACTTCATCTCTCAAAATTCTGATTAACCAATTCACTCATGGTGGTGGCCAGACCTGGGTATTTTTAAAAAGTACTTGGATTATTGTGATACCCACTCAGAATTGAGAATCACTGATAATCCGAACCTTTCACAGATGGAGGAGTGTTTAAGTTATCTCTGGCATAACAAATTACCCAAACTTAGGTGCTTAACACAGCATACATTTATTATCTCACAGTCCTAGATCTGGAGTCCAGGCACAACTTAACTGGTTCTTCTGCACAAAGCTGCAATCAAGGGGTTGTGTGTGCTGCCTTCCTTTCTGAAGCTTGGTGTGTTGTTCAAATCCCTCATGGTTGGTGGCATAATTCAATGCCTTGCAGTTGTAAGTCTGAGGTCTCCTTTCTTACTGGCTGTCAGCCTGGAGCCATTCTAGGTTCTTAAGGGCACTGTGGTTCCTTGCCAGAAAGCCCTCCCATGAGCCTTCTCACAGACTCGCTTACGGATCCTCTCATGATATGACAGCTTACTTCTTCAAGCCCAATGGTAGACTCTGGCTACCATTTGCTAAGATAGAGTCATATAAAGCATAACAATCACAAAGTGGCTATCATCTTTGCCACATTCTATTTGACAGAAACAAGTCACAGATTCTACCTACACTCCAGGAAAGTAGAATATGCAAGGATTTGACTCATTGCAAGACACCTCAGAGATGTTCCAAAATATATAACCAACAAGAGGTCAACTGACCAGTTGAGTTTACATAGCTAATTGATGGAACACTGATTTTCTTATTAGTCTGGGTGGTCTTTCAAAAGAGAAAAAGAAAAGTAAAAATCACTTATACATCTATAATGCTATATATGTATATATATATCATTCAGAGTTAAATGTTGTTACAGTGCATGTGTTTCTGTGTTTTAACTGAGCTCTTCATAACATGTGAAAACACAAATTTACAGTTTGCTCATTTTCATTTTATCATGTAGGTAAAATCATTTGTGTTAAAATACTAAATAATTAATTTACAAATAGCCTTTAACCCTAACATGTGGCAATAGTTTGGAAAATATTAATTTCTGCTAAAGTGAGATTTTTTTCAGTTAGTGCAATCACATTTTGAATATTTGTGACTGGGATCATTTGTATGGCAGACATTCTGTCCTAAAGGAAAGTTAAGTATTTGACAAAAACCACTGATGGCAATTTGAATTAAAAATGGTTCCCCATTCCTAGCATTTTAATAGCTATTTAAATATTTTTGGAGTTACCTTTCACAAATATTTGAAGGCACCTCAGGAGGAAATTGGTTATTTGAACTGATCCCTGGCTAGAATAGCATATACAACTCTAAAATTTAGTTGGTTACCATCTGTTTCTAAATCTCTAAAGTCTTCTAATTTTGCAGTTGGGAAGATTTTTGAATGTCTTTTTTTTTTCTGCTTAATTTAAGGTTATTCTATCTCAACACACCAATAGCAATTGTGTGCATATGTTGAATGCATGTAGGGAAATACCAACTTTTCTATTGCAATATTAGTTCATTTAAAGAAAATACTATTAGTAACAATCTCCTCTTGCCCCAAGGAACAATTTCTAAAGCTAGTTCACCAAGTTTGATTTAAAAATCCGTTTTGAGATATTGCAAATATACAGACAACTGTGTACCCACCAATCGGTATGCCAAATGCTACCATTTTGTCAGATTCATTTTATACCTCTTTTTGGAAAGAAATACAATTTTGTAGATGCAGTTGATTCCTTATTACCTCAACATGACCTCCTCTCTTTACCAGAAGAAGATAACCAGGAATTAACTACTATTTGGAAGTATCTGTGTATCCTCACCATGCATATTTGAAAAATGCATATTCATGTTCTGTGCTCACGTTTTAATGTGAATATTTGTGGGTTTTTTTCTTGAGTTGAGTTCTTTGTATATTCTGTATACTAGTCCCCTATCAGATGCATAGTTTGCAAATATTTTTTCCCCATTCTGTAGGTACTCTCTGTTCACTCTGTTGATTATTTCTTTTGCTGTTTAGGAGCTTTTTAGTTTAATTAAGTCCCATTTGTCTATTTTTGTTTTTGTCACCTGTGCTTTTGAGCTCTTAGTCATGAATTCTTTGCCTGAAACAATGTCCACAAGAGTTTTCTGCTAGTATTTTCATAGTTTCAGAAAAAGTCTTTAATCCCTCTTGAGTTGATTTTTGTATATGGTGAGAGACAGGGATTCAGTTTCATTTTTTTGCATATGGCCATCCAATTTTTTCAGCACCATTTATTGAAGAGGGTGTTCTTTCAGCAATGTATGTTCTTGTCAGCTTTGTCAAACATTAGATGGCCGTAAATAGGGGTATTTATTTCTGGGTTTTCTATTCTGTTCCATTGATCTATGTGTCTATTTTTATATCAGTATCATGTTGTTTTGGTTAGAGCCATGTAATATAATTCAAAGTAAGGTAATATAATGTGTCTTGCTTTGATGTTTTTGCTTAGAATTGCTTTGGCTATCTGGTTTCAAATGAATGTTTAGGATTGTTTTTTCTATTTCTGTGAAAAATGGCATTGGTATTTTGATAAGGATGGCATTGAATCTGTAGATTGCTTTGGGCAGTACAGTCATTTTGACAATAATAATTCTGCCAACCCACAAGTATAGGATGTTTTTCCATTTGTTTGTGTCATCTACAATTTCTAC
>NW_012145412.1:2268171-2270759 GCF_000956105.1 Propithecus coquereli
GCTCATTTTCATTTTATCATGTAGGTAAAATCATTTGTGTTAAAATACTAAATAATTAATTTACAAATAGCCTTTAACCCTAACATGTGGCAATAGTTTGGAAAATATTAATTTCTGCTAAAGTGAGATTTTTTTCAGTTAGTGCAATCACATTTTGAATATTTGTGACTGGGATCATTTGTATGGCAGACATTCTGTCCTAAAGGAAAGTTAAGTATTTGACAAAAACCACTGATGGCAATTTGAATTAAAAATGGTTCCCCATTCCTAGCATTTTTATAGCTATTTAAGTATTTTTGGCGTTACCTTTCACAAATATTTGGAGGCATCTCAGGAGGAAATTGGTTATTTGAACTGATCCCTGGCTAGAATAGCATATACAACTCTAAAATTTAGTTGGTTACCATCTGTTTCTAAATCTCTAAAGTCTTCTAATTTTGCAGTTGGGAAGATTTTTGAATGTCTTTTTTTTTTCTGCTTAATTTAAGGTTATTCTATCTCAACACACCAATAGCAATTGTGTGCATATGTTGAATGCATGTAGGGAAATACCAACTTTTCTATTGCAATATTAGTTCATTTAAAGAAAATACTATTAGTAACAATCTCCTCTTTTTTTTTTCTGCTTAATTTAAGATTATTCTTTCTTAACACACCAATAACAATTATGTGCATATGTTGAATGCATGTAGGGAAATACCAACTTTTCTATTGCAATATTAGTTCATTTAAAGAAAATACTATTAGTAACAATCCCCTCTTGCCCCAAGGAACAATTTCTAAAGCTAGCTTACCAAGTTTGATTTAAAAATCAGTTTTGAGATATTGCAAACATACAGACAACTGTATACCCACTAATCGGTATGCCAAATGCTACCATTTTATCAGATTCATTTTATACCTCTTTTTGGAAAGAAATACAATTTTGTAGATGCAGTTGATTCCTTATTACCTCAACATGACCTCCTCTCGTTACCAGGAGAAGATAACCAGGAATTAACTACTATTTGGAAGTATCTGTGTATTCTCACCATGCATATTTGAAAAATGCATATTCATGTTCTGTGCCCACGTTTTAATGTGAATATTTGTGGGGTTTTTTTTTGAGTTGAGTTCTTTGTATATTCTGTATATTAGTTCCCTATCAGATGCATAGTTTGAAAATATTTTTTTCCCATTCTGTAGGCACTCTGTTCACTCTGTTGATTATTTCTTTTGTTGTGTAGGAGCTTTTTAGTTTAATTAAGTCCCATTTGTCTATTTTTGTTTTTGTTGCCTGTGCTTTTGAGCTCTTAGTCATGAATTCTTTGCCTGGAACAATGTCCAGAAGAGTTTTCCGCTAATATTTTCATAGTTTCAGAAAAAGTCTTTAATCTGTCTTGAGTCAATTTTTGTATATGGTGAGAGACAGGGATTCAGTTTCATTTTTTTGCATATGGCCATCCAATTTTTCCAGCACCATTTATTGAAGAGGGTGTTCTTCTGGCAATGTATGTTCTTGTCAGCTTTGTCAAACATTAGATGGCTGTAAATAGGGGTATTTATTTCTGGGTTCTCTATTCTGTTCCATTGATCTATGTGTCTATTTTTATATCAATATCATGTTGTTTTGGTTAGAACCATGTAATATAGTTCAAAGTAAGGTAATATAATGTGTCTTGCTTTGATGTTTTTGCTTAGAATTGCTTTGGCTATCTGGTTCCAAATGAGTGTTTAGGATTGTTTTTTCTATTTCTGTGAAAAATGGCATTGGTATTTTGAAAGGGATGGCATTGAATCTGTAGATTGCTTTGGGCAGTACAGTCATTTTGACAATAATAATTCTGCCAACCCACAAGTATAGGATGTTTTCCCATTTGTTTGTGTCATCTACAATTTCTACCATCAGTGTTTTGTCATTTTTCTTGTAGAGATCTTTCACCTCTTTGGTTAAATTTGTTCCTACATATTGTATTTATTTTTTGTAGTTTTTAAAATAAGATTCCCATCTTGATTTTGTTCTTAGCTAGTTCATTATTGGTATATAGAAATGCTACTGATTTTTATATATTGATTTTATATCCTACAACTTTACTAACTTCATTTATCAAATTTAAGACTTTTTTGATGGAGAATTTAAGTTTTTCCAGATATAAGATAATGCCATCAGCAACAAGGATAATTTGACATCTGTTCAGATTTGGATCCCTTTTTTTTCTTTTTCCTGCCTGATTGCTCTGGCTAGAACTTCCAATATTATGTTGAATAGGAGTGGTAAAAGGCAGCGATCTTGTCTTGTTCCAGTTCTTAGAGGAAATAGTTTTAACTTTTCCCTATTCAGTATGATGTTGATTGTGGGTTTGTCATAGATAACCTTGAATATTGTGTGGTATGTTTCTTCTACTGGTAATTTGTCTTGGGTTTTTATCATGAAAGGATGAAGAATTTTATAAAATGTTTCAATGCTTTTTCTCCATCTATTGAGATGGTTATATGAATTTTGTCCTTAATTCTCCTTATGTGATGGATCACATTTATTCATTTGCGTACATTGAACATACTTACATCCCTGTTACAAAACCCACTTGATCATGGCGTAGCATCTTTTT
>NW_012145412.1:2271578-2277237 GCF_000956105.1 Propithecus coquereli
AGGCATATAATGTGAATTAATCAAATCAGGGTAATTGAGAAATCTGTCACCTCAGGCATTTAACATTTCTTTGTATTAGGAACATTCCAGTTTCACTCTTTTGGTTATTTTAAAGTATTCCCTAATTTATTGTTGATTATAGTCACTTTGTTGTATTATCAAATATTGTCCATTCTGCCTAATTATCTAACTATATTTTTGTACCCATTAATCATCCCCACTTTATTCCTCTCTCCCTACTAGCCTTCCCAGCCTCTGGTAACCATCATTCTACTCTCTGTCTCCATGAAATCAGTTGTTTTTAATATTTAGCTCTCACATATGAGTGAGAACATGTGAGATTTGTCTTTCTGTGCTTGGCTTATTTCTCTTAACATAATGTTCTCCAGTTCCATCCATATTGTCCCAATATAAGGATCTCATTCTTTTTTGTGGTTGTATAATATTCCATTGCGTATAATATTCCACCACAATTTCTTTATCCAATCATCCATTGATGGACACTTAGGTTGATTCCAAATCTTGGCTATTGCGATAGTGCTGCAATAAACATGGGAGTGCAGACATCTTTTCAATATTCTGAATTCCTCTCCTTTGGATATGTACTCAGCAGTGGGATTCCTGGGTCATATGGTAGTTCTATTTTTAGCTTTTTGAAGAACCTCCATACTGTTTTCCATAGTGGTTGCACTAATTTGCATTCCCACCAAGAGTGTATGAGTATTCATTTTTCTCCATATCCTCTCTAGCATCTGCTATTGCCTGTCTTTTTGATAAAAGTCATTTTAACTAGAGTGTGATTAATTCCCTGGATTACCAGGCAGGGTCTCTAGCTGTTTTCCCTAACTCTTTGTACTGGGCTGCTGGAGTTGGGGGAGGAGTGATGTGGGCATTCCTTAGTGGCCACCAGTGCCAGGTCACACTTGAAGACAGCCCAGTCTCACTCAAAGCCAGTGGTAACTGCTGCTTGGCTACCTATGATGTTTATTCAAAGCCTAAGGGCTCTTTGGTCAGCAGGTGGTGAATTCTGTCAGTAGTGCGTCCTTCAGCATGTTTTCTTCTGGTCCAGGGTGAGTCCCAAAATACCATCCAGGAACTAAGGCCTGTTCTTAGGGGCTTTAGGAGACTACTTGGTACTTTATTTTATTATGGCTGAGCTAGTACCCAAGTTGCAAAACAAAGTTCTCTGAGCTTTTCCCTTTCTTTTGTCCAGGTGGAAGAAGACTCTCCCTGAGCTACTCTGCCTGTAGTTCAGGGAGGGGTGATATAGGCACTGACTTAGCAGCAGCTGTTTGCATATGACTGCACCATGTGCATCCCTCCCAAGTCCACTTGCTCCAAACCAGCACGGCCACGGGAAATGTCCAAGCACTGCAGCCTTTGTGGCCCAACTGCTTTACAAATTTATTCCAGGCTCCAGGCTGCTTTTTGTCAGCCAGGGGTGGGGCTAGACAGAAGTTGGGTTTCCAGGCAGAGGATTTCTCTACGGCCAGGATGATCTGAATGCTCCCTTTGTAAGCATCAGCAGAATTCTGCCTTGTGCTATGCTCCCCTGTGCCGGGTCGGCCCTGAGTTTTAATGCAAAGTCCTACAATCTCTTCACTCTACCTCTCCCAGGCACACAGATTTTCTTACCACTGGTTGTGCTGGTGCGACAATGCCAGGGGAAGGGTGAGGAGTGGTGTAGGCAATGCAAAATTGTCCTCTCTGTCCTCTTCAGTATCTCTTTCCTTGATATAATGTTGTAAGCAAGTAGTATGATTGCTCACCTGATTTTTGGTTCTTCTGAAGGTGAGAGTTTGCGTGGATAGTTGTTGAATTAGATGTTCGTGTGGAGGGATGATTGCTAGAGGTTTCTATTAAATATGTGGTCATCTTGCTCTGCCCCTGATTATAATATACCATGGCCAAGTCATTTTTGCATGGTATTCCTTGAGGGAATCATGTCACTTTGATTTTTCATGTTTCCTGTGTCTTGTATTGATTTCTGTGCATCTGGTATAACAGGAACTTCTTATTTTTGAATTTACTTTTGTTGAAGGGGGTGGTTTCCTGAAGACATGACTATGATGTAGGTTTTGTAGAGCCCTTTGACATTGCTCTGAGGTGCATGCAGTACTGAAGACTCTGTATGATTTCACTGGTTATACGTAGAATTAATGATATCTGTGGTTTCCTCAGTGTGTTAGGGTGCAGTTATTAGTGAGGGCTGTGTTGAAGTTGTGCTGGGGACTGGAATGCCAAGTGGCCTTGTTGCCAAATTTCAATTTCAATGGTACCTGGTCATGGGCTAAACATGTCTACCCTTATGCCCTGAACCAGTGTATGGTGGCACCTGTGTTGGAAATTCTAGACAGAGCAATTATGGGGCCTCTTGGTGGCTTTCTTGAATGTCAGTTGTAGCAGTGGTATACCAGGAAGGCAAGTGGGCTCTTGAGCTCCTGGGCAGCTGAGGTGTCATGGGTGATGGTGGTGGCAGTGGTGGTGTGTTGCTCTTCTGATTTCCAAGAGCTATGTGCTTATGTTAGTGGTTGCAATGGGCTGAGTGGGCCTGCCTCCAGGCTAGTGGTGGCACTTTCAGGTAGGAGCCAGCTGAGGTGGTAGTGGTAGGATGTTGGTGCCTGACCTTTGACTCCTGAAAGAAGTGTTCAGGTGTCTCAGTTGGTGGATTGGGTTGTTGGAATCCCCAGGACCTTGAACCCGACACTGTGTCTTAGAAGGTGGAGCAAAGCTAAGTGGGGATGGAGTGGGCAAGCTGGCACTCAGGCCTGCCAGTGGTGAGCACATGCTCTAGCTGTGATGTGGGCAAGGTGATTCTCAGGTACCTTTCATAATGCTTGAGCAAGGGATGATGGTTGCTGTGCTGAGGTCCTGTCATAGGGAGGCTGGGGCCAGTCTTAGTGACCACAGCCTTGGCCAGCAAGTAGTATATTTGTGACCCTTTTATGTCCCAGTCCTGGTGGGGCTTCCTCCCTATCCCAGCTGTCGAAGCTGACACAGCTGTTCAGTCAGATCCAGTGGTTTACACCTAACCTGCTACTCAGCCCCAGGCCATAAGAGCCTCTGCCCAGCTCAAGACTAAGCCTCTGAGGCAACTCTTGTCCTGCTCAGGTCCCAGGGGAGTGGACCACTTCCAGAGCTGGCAGCTGCAGCCTGTGCCTCTCCTGCTTCTCAGTCCTGTTTGCAGAAGCCTGCCTTCTGCTTTTACTCTGGCTCCACAAGCAGCTCCAAAGTTTCCCTAGTGCCCAAGACTGATACCACTGGTTACCAGAACCACATGCAGTCTGTTAAAGGCCAGAATCAAAAATCGAGTCCTATTGTAACCACTCAGGTCCCAACAAGGACATGAGACCAGTGACATGTTCCCTCCCTAGAGAAGTTCCTTCTCACAGTCTGCCAGCCACTCCCCCAGTCAAAATTGGAGTTTGGGAGGGTAAAAATTCTCTCCTGTGACCTGGATTGTTAAGATTCTTCACTGGAAAATGGACTTCAGGAAATCACTCATCCTCTCTTGTATTGGGGATTCACTCCCAGTTTCAAGCCAGTCCCAGCCATGCAGGCTGCCTGTTTTTCTTCTCCTTCCTGCCCTTTAGTGTTTCCTTTCACTTTTTTGTTTAATTCCCATGTTTACTATTGGATAGTGTATTCAGGGTGTGATTGTCTACACACTATTTTGATTCTTTTAAGTGGACAAGGAATGCCTAAAATGCCTCTAATCAGCTATCCTGACAAAGAAAAAGAAATAAGGAAAAAAAATCCATTCATTCACTTATACCCCTGATTTCCTGACCATATTTTGCACAGCTTATTTGCAGATCTGTTATTAGATAAGAGATCTAATGCAAATAAAAGCATCCTACCAGAGGTTAAGTTGTCATTCTTGTCGAATTTGTAAAACAAAACCACTTTTTGTAGTCTGACTTAATTCTTGGGGATTCTTTGTTCCTTGTTTCTTGAGAGTTTAGAAGAATTTGTCTATAAAATCATTAGGTCTGAATTTTGTTTGGGTTTGTTACTTTTCCTGATAATGTCTGTGGTACCTTTGTCATTGCTGCTGTTTTCTTTAATTTCTACATCCATCACAAACTTTTCTTTCTAATTTGTTTTCAGATTCTCTTTTTTAATCTAATTTTTTTCAGTTAAATGCTACATAAAATATGCATTTCAAGTTTCAGTTGTCATGAAATATAATCTTGTCCTTGCATTCTTCGGTATTGAAGTATACTATATTCATTGACATTCAGTTCCAAATATGTTATAATATCAAGTATAATTTCTCCTATTTATGCATGAATAATTTATTTTAGTAAAGTGTTGTATACATATCAATTAAGTCAAGTTTATTCATTGACTTCAAATCCTCTACAAAGATTTTTATGAGGGAACTTTGTATGATCTTTGATGAGGTAAAACCATCAAGGGGATTAGAACTAGCTTGAGGCTTTGCTAAAATCTCTATGGTCTCTTTACAATTATCGTTTCCACTTTTCTTAATTTCTACAACCATCTTGATGTTTTACTTTAAGTGACTAAGTGACGTGTGTTAAAATGTTCCACTGTGATTACAGGATTGTCTGTGTTTCCTGTTAGTTCTCTCATCGTTAGCTTTATATAATTTGAGACCACATTATTGTTATTAGATATACTCAAATACAGAAATACTCCCCTTCCTTTTGTATAACTTCAGTCTGTATGGAGCTTCCCTTTGCTGCTAGAGCCTTTTACTGGTCTCTATTCAAATATTCTTCATTTGGTTTAACTCATCTCAACATCTAAATTTTCTTCATTTCTCACATCTTGAAGTTCTTCCCCGACGTTTTTCTTTTCTTCAGAGCTGTTTATTTGTTGTTGCTATTGTTGTCTTTCTTAGATTCATATACAACATTTCTACATTGCTACCTGTTTTGTAATGGTAAATGTTTCTGTTATGCAATGTGTTACATGGCCACAATCAGAAGTCCAAATCAGAATTACTTACCCAAAACAAGGACTTACATTCTAACTAAATAAATCTTATCTAAGTGACTCTTACTTCAAATAAAATAAGGCAAAACAGAAGCCCAATTGTTTTCCTGTTTCTAGGAGATGTGAGTTATTAAATTATTTCATAACTAGCACTTCATTATTATTTCAGAACTACCACTATCCACCACACCACTACTACTATTTTTAATGATAATAATAATAGCTAATATGTCATATTTATAGAGTGCATGCTATGTGATAGCTACCTTTTAATACAGTGCTTTATATGTAACAACTCAATCCTTACACAAATACTATGAAGTAAGTGTCATCATGATTCCCATTTTACAGATAAATAAACTGAGTCATAGTGGTTAAATAACTTGCTCAAGGTCACTTAATTGTTAAATAACAGAACAAGAATTTGAACTCAGATAGTCTGGTTCTAGAACCCTGATCATCACCATAATGCCACTACTGCATTTAGACCCAAGCAAGAGATGTCCCTGCCCTGGGCTCCACCCTTTAAGAGGATCCAAACTGAATTTCTCCAGCCAGCCCGGGCGCGGTGGCTCACACCTGTAATCCTAGCACACTGGGAGGCCGAGGTGGGTGGATCGCTCAAGGTCAGGAGTTCGAGACCAGCCTGAGCAAGAGTGAGACCCTGTCTCTACTAAAAAATAGAAAGAAATGA